>NW_015622520.1:422442-567853 GCF_000836115.1 Exophiala spinifera | reverse complement strand
GATAGAATGGTTAAGATATGGGATATAAGCAACGGAAAATGCCTGCAAACGCTCCAAGGTCATCATGATTCCGTTCGATCAGTCGCCTTCTCCCAGGATTCAACACGAGTGGCGTCAGCATCGCATGATAGAACAGTCAAGGTATGGGATGCAAGCCGCGGTAAATGTCTAAGGACACTTCAGGGACATAAACATCGTGTCATTTCAGCCGCCTTCTCTCATGACTCAGTACAGCTTATTTCAGCTTCGGCTGACGGCACAATTAATATCTGGAATGCTAATAGTGGCGACTGTCTACACACACTCAAAGACAACGTTAGCACCCAGTCTGTCGTCTTCTCTCATGACTCAAGATGGCTCGCCTCGGCGTCAATAGACGGCACAGTCAAGATCTGGAATGCAAGTAGTGGTAAGTGTCTACAGACGCTTGATGGCCATGGTCATTGGGTTAATTCAGTCGCCTTCTCTCATGACTCGGCACGGCTCGCTTCAGGGTCTGACGATGAAACAATTAAGATCTGGGATACAAGCAGTAGTGAGGGCCTACAAACGACCGAGCATCATAAGCAACATGTCAGATCAGTCGCCTTCTCCAATGACTCAATACTACTTGCTTCAGCAGCCGGTGATAATACAGTCAAGATTTGGGATACAAGAAATATGAAGTGTCTACATACACTTAAGGGCCATAACGATTGGGTCACGCTAGTTACCTTCTCCTCTGACTCAACACGGCTCGCCTCAGCGTGTCTCAACAAAGTAATCAGGATCTGGAATGTAAGTAGTGGTGAGTGTCTACAGACGCATGATGGCTTTGTCATGTCGGTCGCCTTCTCCCCTGACTCAACACGGCTCGCCTCAGCGTGTCTCAACAAAGTAATCAGGATCTGGGATGCAAGCAGTGGCGAGTGTCTGCAGACGCTCAATACTGGCAAGATACTCTCTAATATATCATTCGATATTACGGGCTCGTATCTTTGCACCGAAACTGGTACTATTGCTATTAACGCACCATCAGTTTCAATAATGGCACCAAGTGTTACGGATCCTCACAGCCCTCCATATCAAAGCTTGGCTTTAAGTCCAGATAAGGAATGGATAACATTTGGTTCAAAAAACCAACTGTGGCTACCACCGGAGTATCGACCAGCATTTTCGGACACTGTGGTTGTGGCGGGGAGGATGGTTGGCATTGGTACTAGATCTGGGAAAGTATGGATATGCAACATTGAACTTGACGAATCCTAAAGCCTAGAGCGTTTGCATAAAGATAATTCATTATTCCATGTCTCTATTGTGTCTCTTGTTGGCCAGGCGGACAGGAGTCGTTTCAAACGGTGGTAGTGTCAGGGACGGTGGTAGGTGGTTCTGAAAGATTGTTCTGAAGGGTCGCTCCATATACTATATACAGTGATCTGGACGAGTCCAGGCGTGAGGAGCAGAAAACTCCGCACGCTTCGCTCTTACGATGTACGTACTAGCTAGTTACGTGATGAGGCCAGCTACCCATCATGCTAACACATTCTTCCCTCTGCACCCCGCTTGCTTATATCCACCGTGTCTCTACGTCCTTCTATGGCTCACCGGGATGCAGTCATGACCCTCCCGGAGTTGGTCTAGGGCCAGCCAAAATTCTCGCCTAACTCAGGGTCAGTATAGTGCTCTATACCGCCCAACAATCAGGTCTCAATGTACCTGAAGTGGTCAAAAAGGCAGATACGATCAAACGCCGAGCCAGGCGGACCGAACTACTTCTCTCCTTCAGTCTGCGAGATTAATTGAGTAAGGCCGACGTGGTAGCACCCCTGAGGAAAATGCACTAGTTCTTTGTCCACCATGCTGTATCTCTTTGATTGAGCGTTCTCTCTCTCTCTCGCGCGCACACTAGCCCCTGAGATGCTACAGACAACTACTTTGCTAGGGCTGGGAGGCCGATTTTTCCGTGGACGGTTACATGACAGAAAATCGCGTCTGATGGGTGTAGATCACGAGTAGGTGAGGATCTCCTGGGTTTGGTCCCGAGCGTTCTGGGAAGGGGGTCTTGGCCCTGTGAGAAGACCCTCACCCTATCGTGTATATAGTACGAGTATCTACAGCAGAAACGATCAATCCAAGTAGTCTTCACGTCTGACTCGACAGGTTCGTACCGAAATTCCGCTCGTTCTCCAAACTCCCGATCCGGATTCTTGAAGTAAGTTATTACTAGAAAGAATGAATCCTCATAGGAGGTCGCAACTTGCGAAGTGACTTAGGCATTCTTTATTCTTAAGCTTAAATTGTAGCTCTCCCGCTAAATGTCTGGGCACCGCCCTTAAATACCGGAACCTGACCCAAATACTGCGAGTTTTTCATGCACGGAGTATCAACCCCTCTCTCCCTCTCCCTTCACCCTAGCAAATAGGGAGAGCTCCTATGGTACTTATGTTTGAAACGTACTAGTCCCCTAGTACACGGAATTGACCTCATTGCCAAGGAATGATGATAATTTTTATCGCACTGCATGCTTCGTAAGGGCTCTAACAGCTAGTAACAACAGCACAGAAGTAGAAAGAGGAGCAAAGGTCTGGCTTCCTTCGATCAAGCCCCAGCTCAACGAATGCCAAAAGAGTGTTTTTCTGAACTCAGCTGGCCAAGACAATCGAAATTGTCCAAAATGAATCGAAAACGACATGAAGAGAGACCTTCTCCTCGCACTTAATGCACAACAGTGCCAGACCACTCCGAGCAGTCAACTTGCGTGGCAGAACCGATGGCAAGACCAACTCCGCTGTCACCGAAGAATGCCTCTTGAGCGCCACTGTCGCTGCAGAGGTCAAAGTTGACATTGGCACCGTACTGATTGGTGTCGGACAGACCATTCTGTGCGCAAAGAGGGTTGCCGTCAGCCGGGCAGAGGTTGTTGACCATGACCACAATGCTGGTGCCGGCGTTGCTGAGCTTGTTCCCGGACGAATCGGTCTCACCGACGAGCTTCCAGCAGGTACCACAGGCCGGACCAGCTCCAGCACCGGGGCCAACTCCAAAAACGTTCTGGCTGACGGCGGCGCTAAAGCCAGGGTATGTGTAAAAGGCGCAGGCGGCGGTGTTGGTGTTGCAGTTGGGAGATCCGAAAGTATCGCCGGCACCGTAGTGTGTCATGGAAGCCTTGTATGTGAGGCCACCACCTGTCGCAGGGCTGGTGCTAGAGCTAGGCGTTGCGCTGCTCGTGCTGCTGCTTGCGCTGTTCGTCTGTGGTGTTGCGCTTGAGGCTGGTGCCGGCTCTGAAGTTGGTGCAACAGGTACTGAACTGCTCACACTGGATGAGAGACTGCTGCTTTGTAGACACTGGGAGTAGTATGGGTTCTGCTCCAAACAGGTCCAGCCTGACTGGCAAGTTGTACCGCCTGTCCAATTGATGCCACCACCTGGGACAAGATTAGTTGACAGTTCATGTGCAACGGTGGTGGGTAGTCACATTGTTCCCAGGGACCTTGAGCAGTGCTCGAATCGGTGCACGCCAACGCGGCCGACGCCAGGAGCATCAATCCAAATTGCTTGTACATGTTCCCGGAAGTTTCGACGGTCAGGGTGAGAAATGTAGATGGTGGTAGTGACGAGGCTAGCTAGGTAAGAACAGTAACGAGCGACTGAAACGAACGTGGTAACTCGATCGACGAAGTAAAAGAATGGCTGAAGACAAGCTTGAAGAATCGGAGCTACTGTCGATGGGCGACTGGGCGACATTTTATATCGGACGGCGTGGCGTCCATATCGCCCATGGGTTCAGCTTTGCCTGCTCCTTGATCCGAGCAGAGTGAGAAGGCAAGGAGCATAACGTGGCACTAGCCGGGCTGTTGTTCCGAGATATCGATGTCGCTAATAGCTAAGCGATCGAATAGGCACTTCACCATCCCAGATGAACTGTCGCACCACCATGTTGTGGACAAGGAAGAACCATGATGTTGTGTCTCATCGGCACCAAACCAGGTCTGCCTAAGTATCTAAGCCGATGCTTGCGAAATTGATGTGGACTGATTCTGATTTGTCCCTTAATTTTCCATACTACGTATGAGGAGACCCATTTTGCATCTGAAACGGTGGCGGCATGGTAGATGTACTCCGTACGCAGGGTTGAGATCTTAGTAGGCTCCCCAATCAAGTCTCGCCGGAGCTTAACCGTTGTATTCTGTGCCCAGATATTGTATTGGGTGGCCGGCCCGTAGGTACTCTGTGCAGGCATACAGCCACAGGTTCACCGAGACTCTACTGCCGTGCAACGGGTCCCCTTGCCCCTAGACCTGGCATCCAACACGCCCACGTGGAGTGATCCATGGTCTGCGCCGTAAGCTTATGGTCAACTCGAGATTACGTGCACTCGCGAGGACATGTTTACCGCCGTCGCCATAAATCTTAGTGCCTCCCACCGTGCGATTCAGGGCCTGGCCTAGTGTCTAGCTGGACGGAGACATTGCATAAAAGGCGGTCTTCGGTCCGGTCGAAAGAAGGGAGGTACTGTACAATTTGCACATGTCTGTATTCCTGGGTGTGAACGGCATTTCAACCAGCCATCTGCGGCCTCTGTCCAGGGTGCAAGGGGCATTCATCCTAACAGGTGTGGTTCTCAATATATCTGTCCGGTGGTGTTGGTCCTTCGCTCAAGGGTGTCATCCTCTGGTATGCGCTGCCATCGTACCTTGGAGTGCCACCACGAAGCATCGAAATGAACCAGGCCCCCCAAATGGGGAGGTCATGCCTCCACAGTCATTTTGCATATATCAGACGAAATTTGCGTGGGATGTTTTTGATCCATCTGATCCATGATTTCTCGATTGCTCCCTTGTACAGTCGAGTCCTGGTGTCCATCTTGTGTTGCTTCCTAGACTGGTTTGGCCAATGTTCCATCGTCGAGGACATAACCAGATATCTCACCTTCCAGTGATGGCTTCTGGGCGGCATCACTTTGCAATATACAGACGGCAAATGGACATGGGATACCAGCTTGTGAGTTTCATCTACGGAAGGAGTCTTCAATCATTCTGCAGACAGGCAGAGAAGCGATATACCTGATGGCAATCGGATCAACATGAATTAACACTCAAGCTCTTACCTTCCTCCTGAGCTTACCCTACTTTAACAAGTGTAGTGTTAACCCTTCCCGGTGCCACTGATGCTCGTTTTCCACTGTTGCAGAGCGACAAACCTGGGCCATCGTCGGCTCCTTTAATGTGGTCATAGGACTTTTGCATGGAGGTTGCCATAGATTTGTGACTTGACAGCGCAAGGGGTATTGAATGCATCTAGAGGTCAGAGGATGGAGCAACTGCCGCAATATGTAATGCAGAAGCCATTTGTGCTCCATATGAGCTGGTCTGATAGGAGGTGCTGTGGCGACACAGTCTGATGATTAAATCGGTGGTCGACTTCTCCTCCTCGTCGGCGTGACACCTCTGTCGTCCATTGCTGCTGGTTCTGTTGGTTTGCACCCCCGAGTGCCTTCTTCGTGCTGCCTGGTCAACGTACTCTGGACTCCGATTCCCATGCAATATTATAGTGAGTAAAATGGCCAGTCTCTGCCAGCTTGTTGCGAACTCAGGGTTCTGGAGACTTCGTCCATCGCGTTAGAGTCCAAGCGCGCGTCGATGCCTACAATGCCTGCTTCTGTGCTATCTTCTTTACTGCTGGTAAGTGGTTGGATGGGCGCATCTTTGGGTCTAGGGTTAATGAATGCCTGTCCCCGGACTACCAAATCCATGTTTTCTACAGGGATGTTTTGCGTGAGGACTCATCAGAAGGGATATCACCATTCTCTTGCCTTGTTCCGGTAGACTCCCGTTTACATCAGATACTCCGGGGTGTGCATCCATATTCAGGGAATGCATATGGTTACTGTTTTGAAGACTCTGGTGACAGTCGTGCTGTACTCGTGGTGACGGTGGTTGGCCGTAGTGAATTTGAACTCCGAATATTTTTTATCCCGACCCGGTAACCGTCAATCACAACCCCGAAAAACAAGAAGCAGTCGGGACGAAGGGAAAACATAGAGCTATCTCCCATAGATACTCAGGGTAGGCCGGAAATGCCAACACCGAGGAGGCATCCGGATTATTTCTACTTCAAACCATCGGCGCTGCTTAGGTGTGAGCTCAGAGCAACCAACACCATCGCCGACTACCATACAAGGGAGATTGATACTCCACGACCGCTATCACTCCAAAATGCACAACCATATCTCAAACATGTTCTTAACAGTCGAGTCGTAAGGAGCCATTCGCTCAACCCAGACAGAGCCAGATCATCGCAACAGATCAACCCAAGCCAGCCTTGTTCGTCTTCACAACATGTTTGATGGCTTCGAGGCCACCCTTGTTGCCCACTGCGCCTATGCCCATACCACTGGTCCAGCCCATCTTCTCCAGAATAGCACGACCCTTGTTGTCTGCACCAAGTTCAGGAGCAGATGCGCCAACGACGTCACCATTCATGTAAGTAGCACCAGACATCGCGCCGCCACCCCCCCTACGGCCTCCAGTCACGCGAGCACGAGGATTGCTTGCTCCATTGAAACCACCCTTCTGTCTTGGGAAAAATCTCCTCTGCTCTATCAGGTTGTCGATTTGCCAAACAGTGTCAATGGTGTAGTGTGGAGTCTGAGGCCCCTTGGTTAGGACTGGGTATCGTCCACGACCACGACCTTCCTTGCCCTCTGAGTGTGACTTCAACTTCAATGCCTTTGCGAGACGGTGAATGCCAGCCCGTGCAGTCGGTTCCATTGGAGCCAACTCGAGCACGTCTATCTCCTGGACCAAGAAGCGTCTGATCTCTGCTTTGATCACAGCAGGACTGTTTCGCTCAGCAGCCTCAAGAAGTGCGTCTTCCCTAGCCTCCTGTCGTTCGCGTTTCCTAGCAGCTTTCTTCTCCCGGTCTTTGCTCCATGTGCTGCTAAGGTGCTGGGCAAGTTCCTCATCTTCCAAAGCCCATTCAAATGGGTCTGACTTCCGTCCCTTATTCTTAGGTCGTAGACTGGGTCGATCAAAATCCATTATGTCGAATGCACCATATGGGTCTTGGTCTAGAGCATCAGCGAATGCCTCTGCTGGTGGAAACGTATCGCGTTGTCTTCGATTTCTCTTCGATTTGCCACGGCTCGAGATGTGCTTCTTGCTAGAGAACTTAATGAAGTCGTCGTTTGCAATGAACTCATCCATGTCCTGGTCATCATCCTCATCGTCAACCTGCCCATCGAACAACAACAGTTCGTCGCCGCCAATTCCCATCTCAGCTTGCTTCGCGAAAGCACGGGCAATTTGTTCATCGCTCATTCGTGTCACTCGATCAATGATGCGGTCATTTTCCTCCATTTCAGATTCGCGGTCATCATCCGCATCATCGCGGAATTCGTCATCATCATCACTCCCGGTGTCATCAGCTTCCAGATCATCACTAGTGTTCTCGAATTGGATGGCCTGGATGTCGTGGAAAATGCTAACTTCGTCGCGTGCAGACACGGAAGTCAATTTAGTATGCAAGACCCAACGAGCCTCACTTGCATCTTGGCCGGGCAAAGTCACAAGATACTGTGGACCACTGGGACGTTCTCGATGTCGAAGAACTTGGCTTACTTCAACAACTTCCTCGTCGGTCGTGCTTAGATCGTCGAAGTCTTCCAAGTCAGCAGAATCCCAGTCAATGGCCTGAGAAGGGGCAGTTTTAGACTGTTCATATCTAGTTGGAGGTTTTGTCTGGACCTTGAAGGGTGCCTCGGTAGCATTACCGTGCAGCTTGAAGTGCTCGTCTCGTCTGGACGGCTTTGCAGTAGTTGGCGCCGAATCTTCTTCTTCTTCTTCATCACTGTCATCATCAAACACTAGATTGGCAATATAGTCATTCATGATGGCTTCCTCTTCCTCTCTCCTGCTCGAAAAGATCAGCGGTCTTCCTCGACGATCAACATTCTTCTTCCGCAACGGTATAGGCCCAATGTGATGTGAAAGAGGCGTGAAGTCTTTTTGCGGTGGACTACCGGTGCTGGTCTCGCCAGCTTGAAGGTCAGAATCATGTTTCGTTGAGGTAGGCAGAGACGAGGGAGGATTGGGGGATATGTCGACTTTCCGAGGACGTGGTTCAGCGCGGTTCTGACGACCAGTAAAGAGAATCTCATCAGAAGATACTGACGAAGCGGAGTATCTCCTGGGTGCAGGGGTGTTTGTGACAGAAGACTCTGTGGTAGTTGTCGGTGCCACTTCCTCCACTGGCTGGTGAACAGCGGCAACTGTGACTTGGTCCTGTTCGACAGAGTCGTGTCTTGCGTCCAATTGCACGCTGTCACCGTCCCCTGCAGACTGATCTGTTCCTTGAGTGCTCTCTTTTGATTCCATGACGGGCTCCTCGCGAACCAGAGTGCCTGCGCTTACGAACACAACAGCGCGATCTCGCAGCCTCGAAGGACCCCATGCCGCCGTATGTCTCTCTGTATTACGAGCTTCCTCGCTCATAGTAAAATGACCGGTTCTTGCATGAGGTGACGCAGAGTCGGAGAAGTCTTGCCAGTCTGATAGCAAAGCCTGCTGTCGATTACGAGGGTTTAGTTCTGTAACTGCCACGACAGTTAGTGAAACACTATCTAGTGGCGTAGGAGCGACCAAAGCATACATTTGACAGAAGAAGTTGGCTGTTTCTGAGACCACTTAGGATTCTTAGCCGAGTTCCCTTTCTTTGGCCGCGCTTGAGCGCGCTGTCGCGCCCCCATCGCGGGGTGGGTTGGTCAAAGACCGCTTGCCCCTCTGGAAATGAATTCGTCACTTGAAGGAGGCGTCGAGATGATTGCTAGAGAGCCTGAAGAACGGAGAGATAGAGGCGGAGACAGCTAGAAATACGTAAACGTGTGTAGCTGTATGATTAGACCGAATACTCTGTATCCAATTGCCACCGTCAATGAGTGAAACAGTACAGAGTCATAACTACTCCAGTCGAACCACTTGTAGTGGATTAACTCTTGAATTACCTAAGGACAAGGCTGAGCGAGGCTGAGAAAGGCGGCCAGACGAGTCTGACGTGCCCGCTTTGCCTTCGGCACCCTTGATCTGCAGACTGCGGTCGTGATGCCTACAATGCAAATGATCCCAACACCTCCTCCAGCAACCAGATAGGAAGAAGTCATACAGAGAACTTGATCCAGCGCACCCAAGGCATTCACCCTTGTCTCATTCTCCCCGAATACCTGTGCACCCCTCGCACCCTGGAAACCCTCCGAGCTCTGTTTGCCTACCGCTTCACCTCCGACCATTCAAGGACCATTGATTCCCGCCATCAAACGCCCCAGAAGTGGTTACTACTTAGAAGGGAACCGTATCCATCTTCACCCCAGGGAGACATTGTTTCAGGGACTTCGTCAGTCGCAGCTCTTGACCTGCTGCATGCATTGTCGACCACCTTCCAGACCCTCCCTATTCAGGGCGTCATGAATGGAGTCGACTACAAGCGCTTCGTGCGCTACTTTTACGATCCTCCACCCAAATACGATGACATGTCAGGGACATCCATATGGCTGCTAGGTAAAGAGTACAAACCAACTCCGCCCAAGCCTGTGACAACGACCGATCACGACGATGTAGTCGAAGTCGAATCATCGACTGAATCGCATGACCCTTCAGAGACGAGTGGTTCATCTGTCACTGCGGACATCTCATATCAGCCGCAGCAACCTCACCATATATCTCAGAGTACAAGCACACTTGACGATGTTCAGCATGTCACGAATGCCAATCTCCCATCGCTCTCGAACGATCCGGCCGACGGAGGATGGCCCCACGCATTCCTAGATGATTTTGAGTCACGAATATGGATGACTTATCGATCAAACTTCACACCCATCCCTCGATCTCAAGAGCCGTCCTCGAACTCAGGGCTTTCCTTCTCGGTGCGTCTCCGTAACCTCACCGAGCGTGAGGGATTCACCAGCGACACTGGCTGGGGGTGCATGATTCGATCCGGACAATCTCTCCTTGCCAACGCCTTGTTAACGCTTCAACTTGGCCGAGACTGGCGGCGGTCCACCTGTGCTTCATCAGAAGAAGCGTCAATCGTATCCCTTTTCGCCGATTCTCCTTCTGCCCCATTCTCCATTCACCGCTTCGTTCAACACGGCGCATCATCCTGTGGTACTCATCCAGGTCAATGGTTCGGGCCGTCTGCCACAGCATCGTGCATCAGAGAACTAAGCGGTGAATGTGCGGCTGCAGGCTTACGAGTCTACGTGACCCCGTCGGCATCCGAAGTATATGAAGACCGCTTCCGATCGATCGCGGCCGCCAGCTCAACGGATTCCACCATCAAACCTACACTTATCCTGCTAGGTATAAGACTAGGCCTCGATAGGATCACGCCAGTCTACCACGAGGCGTTGAAGAGCGCGCTGACATACCCTCAGTCGATCGGGATTGCCGGCGGCCGGCCTTCCAGCAGCCACTACTTCATCGGATGCCAGGGTGATATGTTCCTCTACCTTGACCCACATGAGACGAGGCCAGCACTAGCTTACCATGATAACGCAGCTGAGTACACAGACGAGGAGATAGCTACGTGCCACACGCGCAGACTGCGCGGGCTGAGGATCAGTGAGATGGACCCGAGCATGCTGATCGGGTTCCTGATCAAAGACGAAGCAGACTGGGTTGACTGGAAGCGCAGACTCAAGGAAGTCAAGGGAAAGGCCATCGTCAGCATCTTTGACAAGGAGCCGCCGGTACCCGGGGAGACGAAGGAGCGCAAGGAGGCTGTCGATGAAGTCGAGACTTTTGACGACGAAGAAGACGAAGAAGGCGACGGCGACGACGATGGGACTGTGACGGTGACTGGGAAGGACATTGAACCGGAACCCCACGATGTCCGTGCTGGTGCAGTGCAAGATGCCGAAGACGATGGGGTCAGGGTAGATTTGCATGCTGCGAGAAACGACGACGTGCCATTGCAGGCCCCCTCGAGATGATATCAGGACGATGCTTTTTATGAGATGATATGTAATGATTGGGGGGCGTTCTGGATGATTCACTCTCTGCTTTTGGGAAATGCGACACAAGTACCGATACTGCGAGCAGTTTGCGTTGCTCACCTGTTCCAACAATTCCTTCCAAGTCTTTGCAGGTTGCTGTGCTTCGCGTAGAGGGCGCCATGCCTGCACTCCGTACTGAGGGTGTCCATCACTGCCCAGCCACTCTCTGCCCTGTACAGCCACAAAAGACGCCAGTCTGAGCAGCTATGCCGGACGCGATGGTCTGTGGTGCCGCATCTAAGCCAGGTCAAAACAATCCCTCAGGTTCACGTGTTGACATCGACGTGCACCTAGCGTGATCTCTCGCCGGACGCGTACCAAAACAATGCCTACCAACCCTCAGTAGTACGTAGGTTGTGAAATCTCCCAAAGATACTACAAGCAAGGAAATACCAAACACCCTACAGGAATAGCAGACACAAAACAAACGAGAAAAGCAGACAGAATTCATGCTTTGAATTTGTTGTTTCAGTATCTCATATTTCAGCTCATGTCCAAGCTGAACATCTGATAGTCATGCTCCCTCTCTGGCTTGATCAATATTGTACACTTGACTGCAGTTCCGAATAAAGAATTGCAAAAGCCATCCCCGAAAAGCATGATGTGATCTGGATGAGCAAGCAATTCACAAGCCTGACCCGAGCTCATCACGGTTGTTCCCCGAATCCCATGACGCATCATAATGTGTTGTAAAACCCATTCAACACCGGTAGTTCCATTTGCCACAACCCCATTGCATAAAACAAGCAAAAAACCCAAAGACACCAAAGCATCCCCATGCGACTATGAACCCATTTACTTGCTCTGGGAAGAGTACTTGGTGACGGCCTTGGTGCCTTCTGACACGGCGTGCTTGGCAAGTTCACCAGGCAGGATGAGTCTGACGGAGGTCTGGATCTCTCGGGAAGAGATGGTGGACTTCTTGTTGTAGGCAGCAAGCTTGGAGGCCTCGGTGGCGACACGCTCGAAGATATCTGGAGTTGAATGTCAGTTTGATTGGGTCCGGATGATCAGGGCGCAGGCAGCCTACCGTTGACGAAAGAGTTCAAGATGGACATGGCGCGGTTGGAAATACCGGTGTCGGGGTGGACTTGCTTGAGAACTGTGTAAAGACGCGTCAGTATGAAGCCGAAGATGCGATTGCGACGCGCCAATGCGGTGCACAAACTCACCCTTGTAGATGTATGAAGAGTAGGTCTCCTTTCGCGTCTTTCCTCGCTTCTTCTTGTCACCGGAAGGAGCAGCCGCGGTCTTCTTGCCAGCTTCCTTCTTCTCGGCAGCGGGGGCCTTTCCAGCCGGGGCCTTGCCGCCGGTGGTGGGCTTCTTCTCAGCAGCTTTGGGAGGCATTTTTGATGGATTGGGTGATTGCGCAAAAAGCGAAGTGGATGGAGGAATGAGATGAAAGTGATTGATGAATGAGTACGAGTGGTAGTTGTGTGGGATGGATGAAGAGGAAAGGAAGAGGAAAGTACGAAGTGTGGGTGAAGGCGACTCTTATACCAGGCGCGACAGCAGCAGGAGACGGCGGGTTGATGCGAGGAGCGAAGACGGGCAGGCAGCGTGGACGGGTTGATCCCAGGTAACGAGATTGCGGGATTATTGTGTGTATTGTTATCGTGTCGATTTTGAGGACTTTTGCACCAGTCAGATTGCAGGATCAAGTATCTTGGCGGAAACCCGCCGTCACGCTCTGTAATTTAGCGTGGTATTGTAAATCACAACAGAAAAGTCGTTTTTGATCAATCCCGTTCCGGGCCTGTGATTGGCCGTGATGCGCTGCCCTCTGATCCAAACCTCCGTCTGCCGTCACTTTGCTATCAATGCAGGTTGATCTGGAGGCGCGACTTTGTCTGCCCGCAGCCCGCATCGCCGCCCACGCTCTTCCCATATAACTTGTCTTCCCTTCCCACCTGGAACACCACTTTTTCTTTTCTCCCTTCTTCATCCATCTCCAACTACAGCTTCCATCTCGCATCTCACGTCTTTCAGACTCACACTTTCACCCCTTTCCAAATCCAAAACCCTCAACCACACACAATCAAAATGACTGGTGGCAAATCTGGCGGCAAGGCCTCTGGCTCCAAGAACGCTCAATCGTAAGTCTTGCTCAGATGGCGCATGCTCTTCTGCCCTGCGCTTCAACCAAACACATGCTGACTTTGCGCTACAGCCGAAGCTCCAAGGCCGGTCTCGCGTTCCCTGTCGGTCGTGTCCACCGTCTCTTGAGAAAGGGTAACTACGCCCAGCGTGTCGGTGCTGGTGCCCCTGTGTACCTCGCTGCCGTTCTCGAGTACCTGGCTGCCGAAATCTTGGAACTTGCCGGCAATGCCGCTCGTGACAACAAGAAGACCCGTATCATCCCCCGTCATCTTCAGCTCGCCATCCGCAACGATGAGGAATTGAACAAGCTGCTCGGCCACGTCACAATCGCCCAAGGTGGTGTCCTGCCCAACATCCACCAGAGTACGTTTGATCCTTCTATTCATCCTGCTCGAGACAATATACTGACTTTTGATCCAGACCTGCTCCCAAAGAAGACCGCAAAGGGCAAGAACCCCAGCCAAGAGCTGTAAGCTTTGACATCTGTTTCTGGCTTGGTTTGCAATGGAGTTTCATGACACATGTGATCACACACGGGGTTTGGGGTTGGGTTGGCCTGGTCAAATGGGCTTTTCAGAATCTGCTTTTACGGATAGGGTTGTACATTATGTCCATCCATGCTCAGTATCATCATGAACATGATAGGGTATGCAACTGGGGCATGAGATATGCGAGGTGGCGAAGCATTGAGAGCTTTGCTGCGAAATGAAGGGATCAGACAGATATCAAATTAATGATCCAAGACAAAGCAAATGAAAAACCTGCAATTCCGATCTCTGCCTCTTGCCTTTTCGTGGATTTGCCTCGCGTCCAATGTCCAAAACAATGGTCAAATTAGCGGTGTTCGACGCGTCACAGAAGAAGACGGCCAAAGTATGGTGGCAGCATTCTGGCAACATCGAAAACTACCACAGCCACGTAAACAGGCGGAAATCTCATCTCAAAGATTCCCAAGAAGGCAGTCAGGAAATGGACAGAATGCGTACAATAGTTGCACGGCTCACTACGGCCAGGAAACGTAGAAGTTAGGGATCGGTCATCCTAAAGAAGGGAGGAAGGACAGTACTGCGCGACCACTGGATTAGGCTTGTTAGGCAAGGCTTTTCTTCATTCCTGCCTAGTGTGCAATAGCGGCACCAGCTACTGACTGGCAATAATATATACATTGCTACCTTCAAAGCATGTTTCTGACAATCATAACCTCTTGACAAACTCTCTTGATGGTGGCGGTAGATCTGGAGCTGGCAAGTTTCTCTCGTATTTCGAACCTGGAAGAAAACAACATCAGTCTGCTGTCCCATGATCTTGCCGTGACGGTACATACCGCCAGGAGCCGTTGGTGGTCTGTATGGATCTGGATGTTTCCATTTCAGTAATAACTTTTCCGTCTCGTTAAATAGAATCTGTGATGGTGGTACGTTAGAGACTCTTCCTTCAGGCAATCGTCTTTTGAAGCCTCCCTACTCTCTGACGTCTTGGTTCGGTTACATTCTTGTTCGCATCGAAAAGAGATCGGATATAGACTGCTTGTCCTCGCCAAAGGTTTCTCTGGACAGCCCAGTCAAGGGCAAGCTTCAGTGAGCGCCGATAAAGCGACCTGCAACCCAACCGTCAGCTAGCGTGTCGTGAACAAACGACCCAGGTCTATCGTTACCGAACGGCCTTGACGTGAGGACTGATAGTCGCCATTGTCGATGACACTGGCGCTTAACGGCAGGGGCAAGCCGGATCAGGTTCCTCCTCTCTGCCGAGCCAAGTACCTGCCAAAAGCTCAGCTGCTCGTCTTTCTCCCCTGTCGAGTCGTGTCGAGGTGCGGAGGTTGTCGTGGGCGCAGGTGTCGTCGTCGAATGTGTAATGGCAGAACATGGATTGGAACTTGAGGTGCAGTTGGGCTTGGCGGACTAGTAGCTACGACTACCATTAGGAGCTCTCTCTTCCCGGTCGGCGGCGGGAGACTCCCCAGGCCAGTAAGGAACGTCGGAACTACTCCAACTGCGCGACTTTCTCCAGCAGTGGCCACTCGCTGAACAGTCGAACTTCCGAGACAGAGCTCAGAAGCTTTTCCCGGCTGGGGTCAATTGCTCTGTTTGCTCTCTTTACTCTAGATCACCCTTGTATACCTATCCCCGAACGCAAGGTCTTCTCGACCGTCTTCTTTGTTGCACTCTGCATCTGGCGGTTGTTCCGCCTCGCATGCCGCGTTCATAAAGCTCCTCGCTCATTGGAGCACCGATAGGTCTTGTTTTCTTTGGCTGTGACGAACCCGACGACATCATTCCTCCCAATATGGCTTCACTTCGACTACGACGGACACCAGCATTGGGCTCTGGCCTTGCCATGCCCAAGGTGAACCGTTCGCTACAAACTCGCTGCTTCAGCGCCCTCAAAACCCAATCTACCTACGCTCAGCCCCGTCTGTACAGCCCGAGACCTATCGCCCTCCCTACGAATGCCAGCCTTTCCCGCTACCAGCGATTCAGCACCTCTCCGGCTCAATATGAGGAAGTCATTATCAAGGTGCCCCAGATGGCCGAGTCCATCTCAGAAGGCACCTTGAGTACTTTCTCAAAACAAGTCGGCGATTCTGTGGAATTGGATGAAGAAGTTGCTTCCATTGAAACGGACAAGATTGACGTCTCTGTCAATGCGCCTTCCGCTGGTAAGATCACGGAGCTACTGGTCAACGAAGGTGATACCGTCACCGTGGGGCAAGAAATCGCAAAGATGGAGACTGGCGCGGGTGGTGACTCAGGACCAAAGGAGGCCAAGGAGGAGCCAAAGGAGCCTGCTTCCAAAGATCAACCTACCAGCTCACAACCGGAGGAGCCCAAGGAGAAGGAACCCAAGAAGGAAGAGGCTTCGCCACCTCCTAAAACAGAGGAAAAGCCTGCTCCTCCCAAGGAGGAGAAGAAGCCAGCGCCACCGAAGGATGCAAAGAAGACTGAGGAGCCCAAGGGAGTTGACTCCCCTTTCGGCAAGGGTAGCAGGAACGAAAATAGAGTATGACAAGTGTCTCTGGTTTGTCTCTGGATGCTAATTTGTCACAGGTGAAAATGAACCGTATGCGCTTGAGAATCGCGGAGCGTTTGAAGCAATCTCAGAACACGGCCGCATCCCTGACCACCTTCAACGAAGTTGACATGTCCAACATCATGGAGTTCCGGAAAAAGTACAAGGATGAGGTGCTGAAGAGTACAGGGGTCAAGCTGGGTTTCATGAGCGCTTTCAGCAAAGCCAGTATCCTGGCTATGAAGGATATTCCCACTGTCAATGCTTCGATCGAAGGTCCAGGAGGTGGTGATACTATTGTCTACAGGGATTACGTGGATATCAGTGTCGCCGTTGCTACTCCGAAGGGCTTGGTTACACCTGTTGTACGCAATGCCGAGAGTCTGGAAATGATCGGCATCGAGAATGCTATCGCTGAGCTGGGCAAGAAGGTGAGCTTGAACTAAACAGTACTACGTACAGGATATTGACATGTTGCAGGCACGTGATGGCAAGCTCTCTATTGAAGACATGGCTGGTGGTACCTTTACTATCTCCAACGGTGGCGTCTTCGGGTCTATGATGGGTACTCCTATCATCAACCTGCCACAGACCGCAGTGCTCGGTCTGCATGCGATTAAGGAGAGGCCGGTTGTTGTGAATGGAAAGATTGAGATCAGACCTGTAAGTAGTAGAAGAAAGTTCTCAAGAATGTGGATGCTAACTTTTTCCAGATGATGTACCTTGCACTTACGTACGATCACCGCTTGCTCGACGGTAGGGAAGCTGTCACATTCTTGGTCAAGGTCAAGGTAAGCTTTGCAGTCGGCCGTACCATACCCTTCGAGACCATGCTGACGTGGAAAACAGGAATATATCGAGGATCCACGCAAGATGCTGCTTGCATAGACCTATTTATCGGCCGACATTCTTGGAGGTGTGAAGTGCCACTATCTGGATTGTACAAACATTTTTCCTTGAAATAAACACAGCCGAAGCATCCTTTGTCCATTGCAAAATCTTGTTCAGCATGCTGCAACCGCTGATGACAACCGTAATATCACTGTGCCTTGTGGCTTGAGCCCAGTGTCCGGAAGGATATCTGCGAGGCATCTCCTATTGTTATGCATATATTTTGGACAAGCTTTTGGTATATCCTGGTCGAAAGATCCATCAGTCTGTCTTTCAAAATTCTTCCTCGGGGCATTTTCCTCTTGTTGCATTGCTTTGTATTTGCCCCTTGCACGTACACCTTGGAAGTATCCTGAGAGGAACAGAGGCCTCGGGCATGCTGACTATCGACAGATGAGTTTTGCCGTGACAAATCTCTTCAGCACGGGCTTGGTGCCTCTGGTTTGTCAAGATGGTAGGTCCCTCAAGCCCACATGTCGAAAACAAGAAAACAAGAGCATCTAGAAAGACCCATTGAAATGCCATATCTCTCGCATGACGCAAGGGGTCAAAACACTTTTTTCTACCCTTTCGAAGCTGTACTCGCTCGTATGAGGTACACTCCTCCAATTCGCCCCTTGCATACAAATTTGATTGAACCGCGTGAAGACAGTTTCTTTGCTGTTATCTTTCCGTTCCCCTTTTCTCACGATGAGTTTACTTGGCTTGGACCTTTCGTGTTTCGTTGATTTTGCTCTGTTTCCGTGTGTATTTGTGTGCGCGCCTTTCGAGTGATGCGGGTTCGTTTGCATTGCGTCCCCAGCGTCGAGAGACCAAGATGCGACACACGTCACGGACCAACATCGTTGTCTGTGTCGTCCTATGGCTTCTCCTGGTCCATATTATCCGATCATCTGTGCTTTGTCGCCCTCTGGGTCTGAGTTGGGATCGAGATGTCGACGACGACAACAAGAACGATCACAGGAAGTCGTCATCGTCATCGCCACCATCGTACGAGTACCAACATGTTCAAGATCACGGTCGTGATCATGGCAGGGGAAACTCAAAGGGGAACGCATACGTGTTTTACGCCACTTCAAATCTCTACGCTTGCAGTGCCATGGTCAACGTCGACCGTCTCACGAGGGTCTTCCGCACGCCGCATCCGATATACATTCTTGTTTCGCGCGGCGTGAGTGAGAAGTACACGCGGACATTCAGGGACGTGTACAATGTCACGGTGCTGGTTCACGAACCTCCGCGGCTCCACGACGGGGCGGCACCGTATTATCAGGACGTCATGCTCAAGTTGCTTGCGTTTGGGTTGAATAATTTGACGAGTACGACGCCGAGTACGACGAGCCGGGTAGATCCAGGACCAGGACCGGCGGGGGGGAGGGTCGAGAGGGCCATCGTCATGGATGCCGATGTCCTCGTTTTGAGATCACTGGACAATTTGTTTGGACTGGTTGGTGGTAAGGTTATCAACGTTTTGGTTTCTGCTCGTCACAGCATTGCCGCGTCTTGTGTTTGCTTGGTCCGTAACAGGGAAGCACTTTACGCTTTGTTTGTTCACTTTGGCTAACGATGTTTGTGATGATGTGGCGGTGTAGGTGACTTTGATGCCGATGCTGGAGTTGTAGATGTCGCTGCACCCCATGCCTACTGGCTCGAGCAGGGACAACATCGACAACAACAACATCGACAACAAGAACAACAACAACAACAACAACAACAACAACACAAGCAGCAGCACCAGCAGACGAATGCCATGGATGGCGGAAGGGGCACGAAAAGAAAAGGCGTGACGAGTGCGGTGATGGTACTCAGATTATCCGACGTGTTGTGGGAACGTACGGAGAATGCATTGGATAGAGTACGGCGCGGTGATAGAGTGGAGGTGTATGATATGGATTTGATCAATGAGGAGTTCTTCGGTGCCGGGTTGGGTGGTGCAGGTGATGATGGAGGAGGAGGAGGAGGAGGAGGCACGGTGCTCCCGGGCGCATATTGTACTTTAAATAGCCATTGGGAAGTACAGGAGGTACCGGCCTGGTCGAGGTTCAGCGATGAGGGTTATTCTCGACCGCCGTTGAAGAAGACAGAGAACTCTAGTAGTGGTGGTGGTGGTGGTGGTGGTGTTGGGAATGCCGACAGGACACACCGCAGCAACTCCACCACCATCACAGCTGCTTCCGACGGCGCCGCCGCTGGTACCGCCGACGGTCGCGGTCTTGTCGAAGACCCCCTGACCTCTCTCTTCTATGGCGAGGCGCACATCCTCCACTTCACGGCCCTGGGGAAGCCGTGGAGCGTCACGGTCCAGAGCGTTCACCAGGCGAGACCGGAGGCACATCCTCTTTTCGCCGAGCAGTTTCTCCTCTGGCGCCGAGCGGCCAAGTATGTTTGTCCGGCGTTGGGCGTGGGTGAGACGGGGTGGAACGAGATCGTCGGGAAGAGGTATACTCATCCTGGCGAGGCGGTGGCCGAGGGCGATGGAAGTGCGGGTCCGGATGTCGCTGCGAGTCCTGTCACAGACAGGTTCTTGGACGACATATAATGTGACTACACTGTGTGCACTGTGCCGTAACATGCTGGATGGTATACCTGGTTACACTCAGATACTCGCCCATTCGTGTCAGGATTGGGTCAAGAGGATTCGTGGCCACGGTGCTTTTTATCAGCGGTTGTGGCTGGGCGCCGAATACGGAATGAAACAATAATATAACGTATTCAACTCGTCCTTCCGACCACAACACGTTGTACAGGTAGGTATACTCCCAATCTGCATTCAGGACAACAAAAACTCCCGGTACGACATCACCGATGAACAGACGAAAGATCGAACATTAAGAGACCAAAAGATCGAATTTTAAAATTCAAGTGCTACACTGTAAGATTACCGATCATTCTTAGAATGGACCTGATTCAGCAGGTCAACCCCCCCGGGTACTCGGATGACGCTACATTGTCGATGCAAGAGGCGGTACACATGCTATGCCAAATAAATTTGCTGCTGTGATTGCAGAGGTTCAAAATCAAGTTTGTTTTTTTTTCCAAATGCAAAGGGGGTATCATATACAAGAAGAAACGCAGTTTGAAGATCACAGCACATCACATAACAATCTGTTCAACGTCAGCCTCAGGATCAGGTGAAAGGAGACAAGATAGTAAAACAAGGACTTACACATTCGCCTTTGTCTTTGCCCGCAGGAACGCCCATTTCGTCAAACGTCTTGGGACCCTTGCCAGGAGGGCGAGCTGCGTTTGCTGACACTTGATTGGGCTTAGACGGAGGAGCATTCCCACTCGGTGCATTAGCGGCTGGCTTGGACGGAGGCATGTTTGCTGGCCTGATGTTTTGCGGTGGGTTGCCGTAGCCCGGTCTAGCGTTCTGTGGTGCAGGGCGATTTTGAGGAGGTCCCTGTGACTGAGGCGGAGCCTGACCAGGGCGAGGAGAGGGACGAGGAGGACCGTGGGGACCGGGCCCAGGTGGCTGTGGTCTTCCATAGCCATTAGGCTGTGGAGGTTGCTGAGGTCGTCTTTGTTCGAGGGGAGCAGAATACCCGATGTCAAGCTTAGGTGGTGCCTGGGCCCCAATATGAGGTGAAGCAGTGCCGGGTCGTTGCGGCGGAGGTCCCGGGCGTGAAGGAGCCGGTCCAGAAGGTATGCGATCACCACGACCATATCCAGGTCCTGGAACCCGAGTATCGTTGCTCGAGTAAGGGCGCGTCTGTGGAGACAAATGAGGTTGACCATATGGATCAGGCCTGAGTCCTCCCAAAGGAGCAGTGGAACTCGGTCGTATATTGGGGTTGCTGCCGAATCCAGACGTTGGCCGGAAATCTGGAACATGTGGCAAATTCGAGGGACCAGTGGGGTATGGAGCAGTGCTTCCCGGTCGGCCTGGAGAAGGCTTTCGGTTTTCGAGAGATAACCGGGAGGGATCAGGCATGTCCAGCCTCTCTTCTGCAAGCATTGGCATTTGTGGTCGCCCTATCATCGAGCCACGCTGTTGTCTAATTTTGGAGAGAGCAACGCTTTCGTGGTCCTTCCGCGATAGGGTCTTTGACCTGGAAATAGCATCAATTCTTCCATTTGCATCTTGGTTTCCGCTCTGCGACGCTTTGCGGTACCACTCCTTGGCTTGTTCGAAGTTCACCGGTACGTATATACCGACTTCATAGTAATAGCCCATGGCGAATTGTGCGGTAGGAAATCCGGCCAATGCTGCACGCTGTGCATACGTAAAGGCCATTTCCTCGTTCTTTTCAAATAATCCCTCGTGGCCGCAGAGAAACCATTTGCTGATTGCAAGCTCCGCCTCAGGCTCGCCTTGCCTAGCAGCAAGAGCGTTGTAATGTAAGGAGAGCGCAGGGTCAAAGGGACATCCCAATTCCCCAAGCTCGTAGGCCTGTCCCATCTTGACCTGTGCTTTGGCAAAACCCAGATACGCGGCCTTTTCAATGTTAATCTTGGCAGCAGAGATGTCCTTGGGGAGATAACGCTCGGGTACTTGGACTTGTGTCATCTGATGCGCCTGCAGCATACCGAAAACAAAAGCGCCTTGTGGAGCATTCTCATCGGCTGTCTGCGCAGCAAGATAGATCAGCTGAAGACCACGTTCATAATCTTGTGGTTGCCCGTGTTGACCGAGCAGTGTCATCATCCCCAGCCGGTAACATGAAGCAGAATCTGAGGCGTCCGCCCCCTTCTGATAGTATTTTATAGCCTTCAAAGCGTCATTCGATGACTCGAATTGCATCCCAATCCTGTAGTCAGCTCGAACGTAGCCCCGTTCAGCTGCTCTGGAATAGCAGAGGAATGCCTCTTTCTTGTCAATCCTGTGACCGAACTTGCCAAACTCCAACCACATACCCCTCATGAACTCAGCCTTGGGGTGATGCTGGTCAGCCAGGAAGTTTGTGATTTTGAGCGCATCTTCCCTCAACATATGTTCTATCCGAGGCGTTCTCGACCTGGGTGTCTGTGCCAAAGCTACCCTTTCTTCATTTTGCTGACAAATTTCGACATATGCTAGCGCATCTTGTGCCCATGTCAACTGTGTATCGGGATCGTTGCAGCTCAGTACAGCGGCCCTCGCAGCTTCCAGAGTCGCCTCTTTCTGCTCGTCGGTGGGAGGGATATTAGGCGGAGGATTGCGAAGGACGGGAAATGGAGAGAAGTTTGGCTGCTCTATCTGCGCGGTTGACGTCGTTCGTGGAGGGTAATTGTTCTGCTGGAACGACTGAGGAGGGTTGTGTGAGGGAGCCCTCTGGTCGTAACCATTGTGGTAATCGCTTGGGGGCACCGCACTCGACCACGCATTCATGTTTGCGGGCGCGTATTCTGCGGACTGGGGAGTATAGACAGAACCGGAATAAGCTGAAGAGTTAGGACTTGACGCAACGTGTTCCATCTGAGCAACATTGTGTTGCATATTAGTCGGCAGTTCATAGGCCCTTGAGCCGTTCAGCGACGGACCACTACTTGGATTCTGATCAGCATACCTGTTTGGAGTAGGCTGCGCGAGCTCTGGCATATAATAGGAGTCGTCTCCTCCCGGAACGAAGGTAGCTCCTGTGTTGTAACTCATGGCTATGGTCAAGGACGATCAGTAACACCAGGCTTCTCGTAACGAAAGCACAGCTGAGAAACCCTGATCTCCTCTCTGCACCAGGAGACAAGCGACTCCAAGCAATGAAATCTCTTGGTCCTTTTCCTCTATACCCGGGCCGAAGACAGATGTATGCGCAGCCCAGGAAAGAGGTTTGGTATTGCTGACGCGGACTGTGAGGGAGTGGGAGTCCTAAAGGCTTAGTGGGGGTATGTTTGAGGGATCATCCGAACACAATTTCCGGCGCTGAGAGGTGGTTATAGACATGTCCTCAATTCAGCGAAGCATGCTATCAGAGATGGCGCCTTCATGAACGGCCTAACGGCAAGGCCGGCCATACGTTGTGGACAGCTCAAAGACGTGAGTGAGACGACAACAAAGAGGGCGCAGCGAGGCTGTGGATGACATTGAAATTGAGTGGCTCAGGCTAGGTACGTAACTCCGACAGATGGTGAGGTATTGCATAAGGGTTCGGCGTGGTGCCTGTCAAAAGGGATCTAAAGAGCCGTGCGCGCCTAGTGCGGATGCCCAATGATCCTGCTGTAGCGCGGCGAAGCGGCTGGTGGCTAGGAACGTTTAGTTGATCTCTAGGTACCTGAGCTATCTAAAGGCTACTCCTGTTAGGCACACCCAACAGTCGACACCACCATCGCCTTAGAGCCTCTAGGAACTCAACTAGTTAGAGAGCCCCCTTTACACAGCCACACGTCTCCGTTAGTGCCGCCCCATTCGCTCGCGCCACCAACGTTAGACCCGGCGCCCATATCTGGCAACACCCTTTTCGCGGTTTTGGTGCTTCATTATAGCAACATCATCTCATGTTTAATGGGGTATTGGGCATTTCCAATACATGATCACACCGCCATTGAGCCTCGTACCTCAGATTCCATATCTTGCCATCAATTTCGCAGCCGACAAGGCTCGACACAGGTGGTCAGCTGAAGAATGGAGATCTTCGGACGGTACTGTTTCCCAAGCTCATTCATTTTAGCATGAATGGAAAATGTCAAGCTGCCCGGCATCCATGCAACCCACCATGGAACCTAGTCAGGAGGACTTCTATCATCCGTACCAGCCTTATGCGATTCAGTTGGAATTCATGACCAACCTGTACAAGTGCATTGAGGAGAGGAAGGTTGGCATCTTTGAATCTCCCACAGGAACGGGCAAGTCCCTGAGTCTTATATGTGGTGCCCTGACATGGCTTCGGGATCATGAACGTCGAAGATTTAACGACACGAATGCCCAAGCTGATGCCTCTGACTGGCTATTGCAAGCCGAATTTGCTGCCCAGCGTCGAGAGTTGATGCTAGAACGAGAGGAACTCGAGCGGAAGCTCTCAAAACTGCGAGATGAAGAAAATCGTCAGAAGCAAACAAGAATCGATGCGAAGGGATTCAAGAAGGCCCGCACTGCTGTTGTGCAGAGTCAGATAACAGAGGATATCGACTTTCTCGTAGACGATTACGAGAGTGACTCAGAACGGACAGCGGCTTCTCAAACCTCAGAGGGTGGATTTTCCAGTTCCACACAAGCACTACTTGACAAGCTGCGACCTTCATACAAGGCAACGGAAATTGAAGAGCCATCGGATCGTCTAAAGGTTATTTTTTGCTCCCGCACTCATTCTCAGTTGACACAGTTTGTGAACGAACTCCGTCGTGTGAAGCCTCCGTCATCTATGGAGCTGACAGCTGATGACGCATCACAAACCTCCAAGATGCAGGAAAGGGTGAAGCATCTCGCCCTTGGATCGAGGAAAAATCTATGCATTAACCCTAAAGTTTTGCAATTGTCATCAACAGCTGCAATCAATGAGAGATGCCTTGACCTACAGAAACCCGGGATTGCAAAAGAGAAAAAATGCCCTCATCTCCCATCAAAGGAGGACAAGGAAAGAGTAGCTGCTTTTCGAGACAGAGTCATTGCTCAGATCAGAGACATCGAAGATGTCGGCAATCTTGGTAGGGACATGAATATCTGTCCATACTACGCATCTCGGACTGCTATAGCGCCAGTTGAGGTTCTTACTCTCCCATATCCGCTCCTTCTCCAGAAGTCCGCTCGAGATGCTATGGGTATCTCTGTCAAGGACAATGTGGTCATTATCGATGAGGCTCATAATCTCATGGATGCCATTGCAGATACATTCTCGGTCGCCTTGAGGTTAAGCCAAATTGAGCAAGCTCTACGACAAATGACGGCTTATGCGATTCGTTTCAAACAACGTCTCAAGGGGAAGAATCGAGTCTACGTCACTCAAGTCATCCGATTGCTCAACTCGTTGATAGATTGCTTGCAGGTTGTAACTGAAAAGGCACACTCGCATGAATTGACAGTCACTGCTGGTAAGCTAATGTCTGGGAAAGGCGCGGATCAAGTAAAGCCGCACAAGCTGCTGCAGTATCTTCATGAGAGCAAGCTCTGTCACAAAGTTGAAGGGTACAGTGAGTCTCAGACCGATGGGAAGTGCAATACTGTGAAGGGATCCATGATGCAGTTCCAGAACTTCCTGACCGTATTGATGAATCCTGATGATGAGGGCAGGTTCTTCGTGAGCCGACAGGGTGAAGACATTGTTGTCAGGTATACCTTGCTAGACCCCAGGGAACATTTTCGTGACATTGTTGAAGAAGCTCGGGCGGTCATCCTAGCTGGAGGAACTATGTCACCAATGTCAGATTATGCAGACTATCTGTTCTCGTACCTCGACAGAGAAAGGCTTGAACTATTCAGCTTCGGTCACGTTATTCCAACTTCTCATTTGTTTGCTCAAGCGGTTGTGAAAGGACCTTCGAACATCGACTTTGATTTCACCTATGAGCGACGTGGTTCGGAATTGATGATTGTTGAGCTTGGGAATATGGTCCTGCGGACTTGCACTGTTGTACCAGATGGGGTGGTGGTGTTCTTTCCAAGCTATGACTATCTCGCCCAGGTTGTCTCCGTTTGGCAGAGGCGCCCTGCGAGCTACCCTTTGATGCAATCTCTGGCTGCTAAGAAAACAGTATTTCAAGAGTCGAAAGGCGCAGCTGTTGATGATCTGCTCCGGGACTATGCAATTGCCATAGACTCTGGCAAAGGAGGCCTTCTGTTGTCGGTTGTAGGGGGGAAGCTCTCCGAAGGAATCAATTTCTCAGACAAACTGGGTCGCGCTGTCATTGTAGTCGGCCTTCCGTTTCCCAATGCCCATGGAGCTGAATGGAAAGCAAAGATGCAGCACATTGAAGAGCTGCAATATCAACAGTGCAGGAAGGCTGGCAGGACAGAAGCCGAAAGCAGGGCGGCTGCGAAAAGTGCTAGCAGAGATTTTTACGAGAACGCATGTATGAGGGCTGTGAATCAGAGTATAGGAAGGGTGATCCGGCATAGAAACGACTACGCCGCGATTCTGATGGTCGACAGGCGTTTCTCGACCACGAGGATAAGACAGAAGCTGCCAGGCTGGATCAAAGACAGTATGCACAACAGCCCCCTGGAGTGGAAGGTAGCCGAAGAAGGCGTTCAGGCCTTTTTCGAGGCCAAACAGTGACCCTTATCGGATTCCAAATCCAGCATGCAGAACCAACAGCGGTAATCATACTCAAACATGTATAGAGTGGCTTTGCGTGCTCGCAGTATAGTAGATGTACACATATGTACCGTTTACTGGTGAGGCTGGAGTGAGCCTAGTGCGCCTGCGAGCCTAGTGCCAAGATTTAATGGCGCTAACCAATTTTGTGGCTTGGCACAAATCTCCCACATTGTGTTCGAAGACTTCGGCGAAGAGTTGACTTTCAAGCAACCACGACAACTTCAGTCTCAACACCGACAGAATGCCTACGAGACTGACGAAGACGAGAAAGCAGTGAGTTTACCCAATTCAAATTTCCAAGAGATCAAATGCGACCGGCCGTCACACGTTTCTACTTCTCGAGCCGCTCCTCTACTTCGAACGATAGCGACAACAACAAAAGCCAGCAAGAGAATGGGGATATAACTGCTTTCGATCCAATCTCCCTACAACCTAGTCGGCCGGTCGCATTGATGGTGTTGATGGAAAGCGAGAACTGCGGAAGAGAGCTAGGCTAACACTGTGTTTTCAGCCGCGGCCATGTGTCTGCCGGTCACGGTCGTGTAGGAAAGCACCGCAAGCACCCAGGTGGTCGTGGTCTCGCTGGTGGTCAGCATCACCACAGAACCAACATGGATAAGTACCATCCCGGGTATGTCGAATGCGAACTCAACAATGGTCTGGCGCAGTTTGACTGACAATCCATAGTTACTTCGGAAAAGTTGGTATGAGACACTTCCATCTCACCAGAAACCAATACTGGAAGCCCACGATCAATCTCGACAAGGTCAGGCAGCCCTATTTCTTTGAGGGATGATCAGCTACTAACATACAGCAACAGCTTTGGGCCCTGCTTCCCGAGGAGACCCGTGATGAATACGTCTCTGGCAAGAAGACCGATACCGCCCCTGTTCTCGACCTCCTCCCTCTCGGCTACTCTAAAGTTCTCGGCAAGGGCCGCATCCCAGAGATCCCAATTGTTGTCCGAGCGAGATGGTTCAGCAAGGAGGCTGAGCGCAAGATTAAGGAAGCTGGTGGTGTTGTTGAGTTGGTTGCATAGAGGATGTCAAACGGATTGTTGATATCAGGTACTTTGGCAACGACCGGCAGAATCTTCCTATCGACCGGACCGCCTCAATTCTCCTCGACCACACTATACCAAACACCAGTCGAAGCAGAAGCAGGCATCACCACGAGTGGAAGTAGATTGCTCTGTGCTACGGAGGGCTGCTTGCAGTGTGCATTGAGCGCGTTAATCATCAAGATTCGTCTCTATTCAGTGAGGCACTGATGAACATGAAAATGAAAAGAATTACGCAAAATCTGATTTTGATGGCTTTGTCTTGAGAAGAACCTTTCAATTTGACTCAGCGAATCGCTACAGTGTCTCATGAAGTTTGTCATTTCTCGAAAGTCTGTCCTAGAGCGCGGGATTTGAACCGCTTTACTGCGTAGCCTTGAGTTGTACTTCGTGCTCCGTACTATCTTTCTGAGAGGATCAATTTTTGGTTGTGTCAATCACGTGATCATGCGCTTCGCCCAACTTTCCCGTGGTCGTCAACGCGTAGAGTGGCACGCGCCTTGGATACTCCATATCTCCTCCATGAACAGACATACCTGGATTGCATGGCAGTCTGCGTGTATGGGCCGTAGAGTTTCTGCCGCCTGTGACCCCAGATCTTCTGCCCACACTTACAAACTACACGCTGCACAGTATGGACACGACCGTCCCTCTCCTCGACACTCCCAAAAAAGCGTCATTGCAAAGACAAGCAGACACTCTCCGTGCAGCGCTGAAAGACTATGAGCGCACCTTTGCAGCAGAACATGACGGCCGTAAACCTGGCAGAGGAGACATCAAGTTGAACAGAGCGATCGCGAGCAAGTACACAGAATACAACAAACTTCGCGACGTGATCGCAGGCAAACTTGGACTCGCCGCTTTGGATCCGCCCGCACCAAAAGTACGAACTTCTCGAGCAGACAGTGTAAACGACTTGACGCCACGCCGATCGTACAAATCTACCCCGTCGAAGCCTCGCCATGCGCACGATCTTGATCCATATGATGCACCCTCATCCATCTCGCCAAAGCCATCCCTTCACGCCATTGGACCTACCCCCAGGCGAGATGGGATGGTTCTGGGTATTTTCGATATGCTCCCTCCATCGGGCTCATTGAAGAGCTCCAGGGATACACCTTCGAGTCGAAAGCGCAAGATTGACGCCTTGAACGACAACACCGAGCCTTCGTTCACGCCCATGGCTTCGCAGACACCCAGTCGGCGACGGACACAGCACGTGGGTACGTCCCACCCGGGAGGAGATGCAAAAGATGCAACCGCAGCGACGCCCGCGTCGCGAAGTTTAAGCACAAGTACAAGGAAACACTCCAAGACACCCATAAGCCAAAGCAAACGCTTCATGCTGGACCACTTTTTCGCGACGCCCAGTGCCGTACGGTTCTCCAGCCTTGTCGAGCGGGACGAAGATGACTGCGACACTGAAAGTAATCTGCCGCGCACCACGACACCTTTGCGTGATGCTCTACTTGGCCTTTCGCCGGCGCACCAGAGTCAACAACACGTAGGTTCCGCTGATGCGACACCGCCGTATTTGAAGCGGAGTTTCAGTTTCAAAGAACGTCTCTTGTCCGCTTCAAACAGTCGGCGGGGGTCATCTGCTGGCACGAAAACCGGTGTTGCTGATCTAGGTACAAGTCCGACAAGGACAAGGAGGCCTGGACCACGGGGTCCAGGTCCAGGACCAGCCAAATTCGCACCGAAGCCATTGAGCCAGATCATCGCGGAGCAAGCGAGTCAGAGCAAGGCTGAAGACAGGAGCGTAGCGCAGACACGCGAGGGCGGAGACAACGGCGAATACGACGACGAGGACGACCTCGAAGCTCTGCGTGAGATAGAGGCAGGCGGGATCAATATTCTTTTGGGCGATAGCCAGCTCGACCACAGTCAGCCAGGCAATGGCGGCGAGACAGGGGCAGGGACAGAGGTAGAGCAAGGAGGTAGAGTGTGGAAGAAAAAGGGCCAGAAGCGCACGACGCGAAGAGTCATCATGCGCCCAGTCAGGATGAAGCCTGCTGCTGCGCCGAAATACGTGGCTGCAGATGAGGACGAGAACAGCGAGGACGAATTGGCGCTTGGCAACGGTGATGACCACCACACCGGTGCAGACATGGTGGAAGAGACGCAATTTGTTGATGATGGTCGTCGTGCAGCTGATCTGCATGAGGAAGAAGATGATATGGAATTCCTGCTCGCCGAAGCCGAGCAGGACGACGAAAACCGAGATTTTGATGCTGATGGGGATGAGGAGTTCCGTCTGGAGCCGGCGGCGCGAACGAAGAAGCAGAAGAAGCCATCCTTGAAGGCGAGAACCAAGGACGAGAAAGCAGAGCCGGATCTCCTAGGGAAACTTGCAAAGAAAAAGTCCAAGGCGCACAAAGCTGCAGAAAATCCGAAAGAGAGAACGATCAACCCGAACGCCTACTCGCATATGAACTTTCGAAGTCTGAAGATCAAGAACAAAAACTCAAAAGCAAAAGGGAGAGGCAAGTTTGGTAGGGGACGGCGGTGAACCAACACTGCTATCGAATCGAGTAGCGAGACGGCAATGTTTAGGCGAAATATACCTCCAACACGACTTTTCATTGTGTATCATGACGCTCCACCACGACACAATACATCCACGTATTAGTTGATTTCATTCTGCAGTGGAAGTAAACCTGAACTCAAAGTAGTGTGTCGTGTTTTGCCTAGGTGACAGGCTCACCCATCTTGTCCTAATCTGACAAGCTCTTGCAGAAAGTCCTCGCCATTGACGAGTTCAGTGCTGCCATAGATGACCCTTCTTGTCCGCGGAGCCGAGCCGACGCTACCACCAGCAGCGTTCTGGCCAGAAGTCCTCTTTACCCACTCCTGCAGGTTACCGTATTCGTCCATGCTCCCTCCTCCGACGGTGAACACAATAGCCTCTGAATAGCCTTGCCTTCTCTGACCAAAACTCGGGTTGACGCCTCCTGCACCTTGACCACCACGAGATGCTGGAGCTGAGCCGCCAGTCGTGCCTCGGGCATGGGCACTCCGAGGGTCGAAATAGAGGTAGTTTTCAGTTTTGGCGATCGCAGAGGACGAAGCGGCTGGCGGGTCCATTATAGACTCGACGATCTTGGTGACTGTCAAATCCTTATTTGCAGGGAGGAAATTCTTCACGCCCGATACGAGAGCGTCCAGGTTGACGTTGCCCAATGCCGAAGAAGAAAGCTTATCTGTGAAGTTTTTGGATAAAGAGGAAAGGCCACCAAACAGCGGGGCCTGAGAAGGCTGAGACGTTGTAACGGTAGAGGCCATCATGGTGCCTCTTGTCTCGAGTCTGACATTCGATATGTGCTTGATCGCGACCACTGCATCGCCTACTCCAGCAGCTGTCAAGGCGCTCTCAAATTCCGACAGTTCCGACTTGGTCGGTTCTTTGTCGACACTTAGATACCAGATAATGAAGATTCGTAGTTTGTCGAGAGGATTGTTGCCTTTGTCCTCAGACTTTATTAGTGCCAGCATCTGCTCTGCAGTCTGTTTGGTGATGTTTTCCTCGAGCTGGAAAAAATTGTCCAGCTGTCGATCTTTGATACCCTTCAAAAGAGCAGTTGCAATATTCATATGCATATCCAGCGTGGCTTTCCGCTCTCTCAACTCCGGTAGTAGTGTTATCGCAGCTTTCAGATGAGCGGCAGATGCTGAACTGTCGTTTAGATCTTCGATACTGTTGACACCCGTCTTCTTTGTAACCTCCTCAGCATCCGTCTTGTACTTCGTAAGCTCTGAGTCTATGTCTTCTGCCACTTGTGGGAAAGGTGCACTCGCATTTCGTGCCCAGAAAAAATCGCTTGCATTCAAGTCGTAAGCTTTCGTTTTCGGGGCCGCGGTACCTTCCTCTGCAACGTCAACCGTTATACGGTTGAGATGCATCTTCAGTACATCATGCACCAGAGATTGATATGTCCAAGAATGCGACAACATAGGGACGAGATCAACATTCCTGTCTAGTATGATTAGGACTGGCCTCGAAGGGGTCGAGTATACATTTCCTGCGGCTTTGGAGGAGAAAAGATTGTCCTTGGAATTGAGGACGTGATCTCTGAGCTTCCGATCTAGCTTGCTCGCTATCATTTTTGCCAACTCCGATTGTGGACATCTTATGATAGGCACTGACCCCATGGTCACACTGACACTGAACAGTCCGCTTACTATTCTGTCTATTGCCGCATCTTGAATGTCTGCTTCTGCTTTTGCGCTGTTAAATGTCCAGTAGGACTCTTTTCCCATGCCCAAACTGAACAAGTCGGGCTCCGCGACAATGAAATTGAGGTATTGATCATATACCTGCGCAATAGCATCCGCCGTGTTTGTTGAGGATATCTGAGCGGCGAAGTCTTCGAGAAGTGGTCGCGGGATAGAAGAAAGGAAGTTGACATAGGCAGGGCTGTACAGCCCTCGTGCGAGGTCGGAACATATCAATTGGATGTTCACAGCAGTAGGTTCAACCAGGTAAAGGACAGGAACGTCTGGAATAGGGTACCGAGGGGAGTTTATGTTTCTGTCCGCTGGTTAGACTTTGCCTGGGTGTAGTGCAGCCAGACTAACAGATGGATTGTGACGCCTTTGCTCCGTAAGTCGTTGACTCTGAGGACACTGCTTATGACATCTCTTCCAAGGTTGTCAAAGACAAGGACTTTCCATATAGGTTCGCCATTCTCGTTCAGAAGAGAGGCCGCAGAGAGGTTCTTGGTGTCTGTCGTGCCATTCGCAGCCTCCAATACCTCGTCATGATTCAGGCTTAGTATGCGCTCAATTGAGGCTACACATGTTAGCCACATCGTGATGGGAAATTAGGAAGCCCATTACTGACCTATTTGGCGATCCCGCAGTGTTTGACCACGGGCTGCCATGGTAGGCGTGATAGCTAGACTGTGGAGAGTCTATACAGATAGTTGACGGTTTGGCAATGATGGCATGATTTCATTCTGTGACAACACAAGCACCTTGCAACCTTGTGGACATGCTGGCATCAACAGCGACAAAAGACACAACAACGTCTCTAGCCTCGCCCGACATCTTGATCTCAATGCCGTGGTCGCACAAGGCAGGTTTCCCGAGGAGTGTACTGGTGCGCCTTCCCGCATTCGGCGTAGCGCCAGGACTGGAATTGCCCTCAATCTCAACCACGCCTCTGACTCTTCCTCTCTCACACTTTCTCCCTCCTGTCTTTTCCATCATAAACAATCACCACACCCGTCACGCTTTACATCTTCCTCCTCCTGCCTGTAATTGTTCCAACTCTTTCTGGCCGTGGACTGTAATAATTGCATTGAATGGTCTTTTATCTTGCTTTTTCGCATGGCTGGAGTCGGGGTGCTGAAGTTTGGCGTGACTGTGACTGAGGCGCGTTTGATCGCCATCTAAGAAATTCGTCTACAGAAGTTGATCTGCGGCTCTTGCTTTAAAAAGCCTTTTCCAGAGACGGTGGACCGAGTACAGTTAGTGCTTTTTGCCCTCAGGCTGGTCAATATTAGAGACATTCTTCGAATTGTGGCATTGAGTTCGGACTAAGGCACGAGACTGTTGTTGCGAGACTGGGTGGCCCAAGAGGACAGACCGCCAGAGCATTGTTTGACTGAACGACTACTGCATAACCTAACACCCCCTAACGCTTTTCTACATTCCGGACGACAACACGGATAATCCGCAGCCACTCCGTCGCATCCCAGTCTCGGGCTGATCTCGCCGCTGTCTGTCGTTGCCTTGATGCAGCCGAGAGAGTGTTGCGGCCTCTGAGTGGCGAGTCCCGGCACTTTGCCAGAAACCTGCATTTCTGCCACCAAGAAAACCGCCGGCCTGCGCCTGCGCTTACCTAATCCCGCCTGCCACCGCCCAGCCTGAGCACGTGACGCTGTGGGCACGCTGCCCTGCGAGTTCCAGATCTCCAACTCTTCTTGGTCGAGGCGAACCTGGTAGAGGGCATGGATTCGTCCACCAACCATGCCATGAATGGCTCACATAATTCCAATAATCCAGCATACCCCTACCTCGACGGCATCCAAACGTACTCAAACGAAGAATTTAGTAGATTCTTCGATCCTGCTCTGTTTGAAGACACCACCATTGGACCAGGCTTCTCTCAACAGTCCCAACCACTCCCTCAAAACTTCAATCAAGATGTCTCCAGGCAGTCTCACAGCCCGCTGCCTCAATTCAATTCACCTCAGCCGGCCTATCAAACCCACAACCAATACTCTCAGCCTCAACTCTATGACACTCGCCCACTGCCCCAGCAACAGAACTATGATACTCGCTTCTACTCTGGGCCGTCACCGCCGGCTCTTGGCTACGAGGGTGGATATAGCTTCCAGCCTCAGATGAACTACAACACCCAGAACTTCAATCCCCAGCACCTCAATATGCCGCCGAGACAGACGCCTACACCGACTAATTACCCCCCTGCATCTGGACAACAGCAGCACACTTCCCCTTTCGTCAATATACAGCCGTCACCCATGGCTCAGATGCAGAATCCTGAGATGGTGCATTATGGCAATTACCAGAATCAGAACCGTCAATCATCGAGTTCTTTTGTTGATCCAAACCTGCTCTCGGCAGGGCAGATGTTGGGCACCACAAGTGAGTTTTACACATTGTCTGCTTAGGATGTTGCTAACCACTCCCAGACAACAACGTTAACTTTCAGCAGCAGCAGCAGCAGCAGCAGTCATATTCCGCTCAACCATCCTACTTCAAAGCTGGCTCTACAGTCGATCCAAGGTCATTGCAAGGTGCACACCCAGTTCAACCTTCACCTTCTCCTGCTACGCAGCAGCCTCAAAGTACGTTGCCGGCATCTTCTCACAGCGAGACGCTAACAAAACTAGTACCAGTGTTGATCCCCAAACTTGAACACGCTCAGCAGACGAGACCTTCGAAAGACCAAACACTTCCCAAGAAGACTAAGAAAAAAGGTTCCAACGAAGCTGCATCCGACTCAGAGGATGAGTTATCAATTCAATACGAGGAGCCTGAGCCTCCAGAGCCAACGCCACCATTCCTGAGCTTGGCTCCACCTACAGAAGAGGGCCAAAAATCACAGTATCTCGCTGTTCAGGCAGTGTTCTCACCCCGTAATAAGCCTGCTCCTCCCGAGAAAGTCCGGGGTGGTATTGCAAGCTTTGGTGATGCCGTTCGGTCGCTGCGAGATGCCTGGAAAGTCAAAAATGAAAGTTTGAGGAAGGCCGAGTTACCCGACTCCCCAACAGCCAAAGATGCCGATGCTCTTAAAAAGGAAGTCGCCCGCTATCGTTCGCTTGTTCAGGAGGTGATGACGAAGTCGATAAATTTGGGACACCCCTCCATCGTCAAAAGGTATGTTGTCCAGATAAATCCACTTGCCATCGGTGCGCATCCGCTTGCCCTTGCGTATCGTAACGTTGCCCCTCTGGAAAGCCGACGCGCAGCCCGAATTGTCCAAACCAGCATCCTGGCTGTCCAAGACACGGCACTACGTGTCTCGCAATGTGCGCTGGGATTATATAAATCTGCTGCATCAGCCCAGAGCGGCTCTGTCAATAGTTCTATCTGCATAAATAGTCCACAGATTGATTTTTCGGTGACGCTGCTCTCTGGCCGAGCAGTCTCTACTCGCTCATGCTTAACTTTGCTTAGCTTTTACTGATCATATTCCCTTTAGACTTGGCGAGAACCACTTCACAATGGCAGCGCTGTCATCGTTCATGCTTGATCGATTTACTGTCGGGGACTACGACAGCCCCCTGACGCTGGCAATTTTAAAGGTGCGAACAATGCAATGTAACTGCTTTCATGGCATACTAACTATCTCCATAGTTCGTTATCAAGTTTGAAACGCTCGACTTCGAAACGTTGGAAATGACGAAACTTTCGAAGTTGCTACAACGCTTGACGAAAAAAGCAACGACAGAGGTCAAGACATTGGCACAGTCCATTCTTGACAGTGCTACAGCTGTGTCTGCTAAGAAGAAGGCCACGAGCAAATCCGAAAACTCAGGATCACCCAATATTGGTGGTAGCCCCATGGAAGCGGTCGCGGGAACGAAGCGACCTCGCGAGGGCGAATCCGCGTCACAGCCTGTTCCCAAAAAGGCTGTCAAAGTACAATCGTCAAAGCCTCTGGCATTGCAGAATGCCGAACGTAGAAAGGCTTTGGAAGCTGCTAAAGCTGCCGATAGGCCCGTAGCTACTGCTTCAGTCCCAGCAAAGGCAAAAGTCGCCGTGACGGCGCCTCCCAAATCTGCTGTCTTTTCGTCTCTAATGTCCGCGTCGAAGAAGCCGGGAACTTCCATTGCTGCTCGTGCTGCTGCAGCCGCAAAGGATAAGGGTCCTGCAGCGACAAGTGCTCCAGCTCCACCGGTGGTAGCAGTAAAGAAAGAAGCTGCACGCAAAGAATCACCGCCGATTACGGGCGCTTCTGCGCCCAAGACCGCGCCAACACCTTCTGCACTGCTCGGTCTGCTTGCTGACATGGAAAAGAAACCCCAGAAAGAAGTCAAGAAGGAAACCGAGATGCCGAATGAGACAGAAGAAGAAAAGGCCAAACGTCTTCGCAAAGAGGCACGCAGAAAGCTACGTGTGACATGGAAGGCGGATTCGGATTTGGTACAGACTCGACTCTTCACTCATGACCCGGATGAGGAAATAGGTGACGGCGACAGCCTTAAACGTGACGCTGGCGACACGGGTCGCGAAGGTGAGGCTTTGAAACTTCATCAATCCATGGATGACCTGGACGATGAAGAGGACGAAAACGAACATTCACATGAAGATTTTGAACCCTATTCACCACCGAGCGAGGTGGATTTCACAGTGCTTGAAAACGAAACCGGCTCATCAGAAGCTAACTTCTTCAAATTTGGAGGTGCAAAGAAAGCCGAAGGCGTGAGTAGTGAGGCACAAAACAAACGTGAGCAAGAGACCGTCATGGCGACATTTGCATCGAAATCCGATCGACCTTCGACGCCAAAAGAGCCAGATGAGAACGAGGAGGGTGACTTTGAACCGGCAGAGCCCGCCATTGACTTTGGCGAGCCCAACGGGAAAACTCGCCAACGCGAAAAGGATTTTCAAGCACGTCAAGTGCGAAGCCAGCCTGGTTTCCCAAGCCAGCCTCAGGTTTCTTCGGCACAGGCAGCGTCACAGCTGACCCCGGCCATTTCTTCGGCCCTTCAGCAAGCCTTGGCCCAGTTTCAACCAGCTCAACCAGCTCAAGCCGTGGTGACACCACAGCTGGATATAGGGGCATTGTTCCAGTCGGTCCAGCAGATCAGCCAGCAAGTCCAGGGTCAGAGTTCAGCACCCCAGTACTCAATGCCCTCTGTCAGCCCAGATCTAAGCGCCATCCTGGCCAATTTACAGCAACAACAACAGCAGTCTTCTCAAGCTCAACATTCGGCCCTGCCTGTTGGCATGGGTGCTAATCCTAATCCTTATCCGGGCACGGCGGATGATTCGTCACGAAAGCATGCTCGGACCGACTCCAATGACTATGACGAACTTTCCAGGAAAGGAGGAGCCAAGAAGAAGAAACCTTACAACTACAAAACCCAGATATGTTCATTCTGGGAGCAAGGCCGATGTACTAAGGGTGAAGCTTGCACATACCGACATGGTGACGAAGACTTTTCTTGACGACGATTCATGACGAAACCGATACTCGTCCCAAGGGTATTTTTGATTGATTGTACAATAGTTTTCGTTGATCCATACCTCCCAGCGGCACCGTTTCGAAGTTAAAGCAGTCAGTTCGGGATTGCACAGCGATGTTTTCCTTTTGGCTTTCTCTGTTGCGCTATTTTAGAGACCAGAATATGGCGTGGCTTCACTACTAAGAGTGGAGGGAGAAACAGTTTCAGCATGAACCACGAAATAATGGTTTGTCAGACCACATGGGTAGATGAGGGAAGGGCTCTTGAGCTGGGATTTTCTGTGACTTGATATTGCAGACGGAGCGGGCTCCAGAGCGGGCTCCAGGCAGTGGATATGCACAATGATCCTGTCTGTTCCTTACAGGGAGTAGATTACCTACTTGCTGAGCGGTCAAGGTGCTCACTTACTTCTCGAGTGTATGCTAATAAGAATATAATTATTCACCTCTCGATTTGTCCTGCTTGAGATTCGTGTCCTGCCGGCCCAGAAACAGGATAGCTGTTTAGCTAAAGACGGCAAGCATCTGGGAACTATATGAAGATATGAATATTTGGATACATGTCTAGGTAGTGAGAGTAAGGAAGGGCTCGAGGAGAAATGCCAGCCTTGTTGGCCAAGGCGATAGAAAACATGTGGAAATTAAAATCTCAGACCAGACCCGTTTTGGGAAGCATACTTTACGATGCCCTCCAAATAGACAGATATGTGATTCCGCCGTGTATGCTTTGCTGTGCTGCACTGTGCCGTGTGTGGGCGTGCCTGTACAGACGCTGCGAAGATGACTTCTCCTGCTGATGCTACTGGTGCATCATCACTTCCAACGCATCTCATCATAGTGTGTTGCCATGCGATATATCTCGGCTCGTCTGGCGGTCTCCCCGGGTCTGGGGCTGGGTCTGAATCCGACGTGGTGACGAGAGCCAGAGCAAGCCGCGATGAAAAGAACTGGTTAATCGAACCGTTCCAACAGGGTGAGACGGACACGTACATTGCGCATGTCGAAGCTGGGGTACGGGCACTGGCTCAAGATCCCAATGCGTTGTTGGTGTTCAGCGGAGGTGCTACGAAGAGAGATCGAACTGACAAGACCGAAGGTGATGGATATTTTGTGCGTGTTTTTCTCCATTTGCACTATCTCCCCTCTATCTCTATCTCTATCCCTATACAATTGTGGACTCGAGTCAATTGAATTATAGGGTATGTGGTTATGGATTGTGACGGGCTAATATGTGACCTTTTTAGGACGTCGCTGTCGAGCATGATTTTTTCAATGTCGACACAACCGCCACGACCACTGGGATCGATACTGCCACTGCGGACGCCACACAATCTTCTCTCCGTCTTCGCGACCGCATCTTTGTCGACCGCTACGCCACAGACTCGTACCAGAACATTCTGTCGAGTTTGGTCCAATGGCCTATATTCGTCGAGGGATTCAAATCCAAAACCTCCTCCTCGTCGTCGTCGACCGAGAAGAGCAAGAGCGCATTGCCCGGAGGCGGTGGTGAGACAAGGCCGAACGATATCGGTGCCGTCTCCTGGCCGAGCAAACTCACCATAGTTTCTCACGACTTCAAACGCTCTCGCTTTCTCGACCTCCATCTCCCCGCCATCCAGTGGCCGTCCTCCTCGGTCGAGTACGTCGGCATCGACCCGCCGTTCGACGAGGTGCGGATGCTCGAGATCCAAGAGGGCGACCGGGTCCGGGGCTACGGCGCCTGGAGGGACGACTTGTACGCTTCCGGACACCTCTTGAGCTCGAAGAGGGTCAAGAGGGGATGGGACCCGGATGTGTTCAGGAGGGATGTACTGGATAGATTTTCACATGGCACAACTTCTCCTCCTCCTCCTCCTTCTTCTTCCGACAACAACGACGACGGCGACACGAGAAGCGCATTGGAAAAGGTGGTGTTTTGGAATCAGACGACGACGGGAAGGGTCTTGACAGGGGAAGATGTGCCGTGGTCTTAGGTCCACCTCTACTATTTGCCTACAGCACCTAGCTACCTGGGCAGCCAGGACCGACCTACCTGAGATACCTCAACTCAGGTATGTACTTGCTTACCTACTTGTACCGAGTAATTCTAAAGAAGTCCTACTGTCACGAGTTTTTCGTTCTTACACCGTTGGTTGCTCTCGAAACAACCTGGATACCTACCCAAGGTACCTACCCGAGGTGTTCTCCGGTATAAAACACTAAACTCGAGGTGCCCAACCCGCAAGTACATTGATATTTTCACTGGGTTCACGGATGACAGAAGAACATGGAGGTAACCTACTATGGATATTGTATCACCGTCAGGTACTCCGTAGATACCTAGGTAGGTAGTCATTTCTCGACAGCTGAGCCTTCTAGGTATGCTTCTAGAGTAGACCAGCCTGACCTGCTTCAGGTCTCAATCTTGTTCGATTGACAAAAGATACAAAAGATACCCACACACACAATATATATCCTGTCGTCTCTATGATCCAAAACACACACACACACACACACACACACACACACACACACACACATACATACATACACACACCCCAGTCACCTCGGTCCCAGCCTCAAGCCCCCAATTCTTGTACCGTACAAAATGGTTCCATGCTTTAAACAAAAATCAAACCCCCCCCCCCCCCCAATGTTCTCCTGTAGCCTGTTTACTGCTGTTACTTGTTCTTATTGCCACCATCCCCAGTTCCGTCATCCTTTTTTGGAATACAATGTGTCATGAAAAGCACATGTAAATGCAATGCGAAATTTGTCCAGTACAAGAAGAATTGATGAGCGCAAAAAAACAAACAAACAAACAAACAAACCAAAAAGGTCAACAAAACACTTCGTTGATCATCATGAGCATCATTTACTCCTCTCGGTAGACCGCCCACCCATCATCAGTTCCAAACCAAGCTCTGGCCAACGCTGCACCGCTCTCCGTAGGTTGACTGAATGCCACTTGGTGAGGTTCAATCTCCATGCCGTAAATGAACTGACTCATGACACATTCGAGGAGATTGTTCGCGATGCCCTTGTGCCGGAACGCTCGGCTCGTCCAGATGCGGCTGACGCCCACGACGGCCGGATGCGATTTCTCCGAGATGCTGATGCTCGACGAAGGCCCTGATGCCGTCGGGCTGGCGATGGGGGTCGGAACCTGAGGCTTTGTGAAAGGCTGATCTGCTTCTTCGCCGTTGAACTCGGTGGCGGCCGGAGTCGCCGGACCTACTGTAGGTCGGAAGTGGTGGTGGTCGTTGAGAGCCATGGTTTCGCTGGTGGCCGTCTCGTTTGGGAGAACCCGGTGAGCTTGGGTAATTCGCTCGGCGAGGCAAATGCCCACGCACTTGTCCTCGATGACGTGCAAGAAGGCCTTGTAGCGATCACATTTCCTGGTGTGGTCATCGTTCCTCTCGCCTTCAAGGGCACGCTGACTCCACAGATCCTCCTCTTTGATGTCCACGCTGCCGAGCTCCTTGTTGACAATCGAGAGCACTTTCTGCACCGTCCGGCGCGCAGGCAAGGCCAGTTTTCGGTCTACAACCACGACACTCCCGGGGATGTGGGCCACTTGGTAGCACCACCGCATGGCGGACTTGAGGAAGGGCTTTCCCAGTTCAATACCAGAGCTGTCGCGATGGTGAAACATGTGGTGGAGTTGGTTGTCCTCCGACGACGTGGGCACGTAGGACATTTGGCATTGTGGGCATGTCGTCGGGCCGGTTGGTTGGCCCAGGTCCAGCACGGTTTGAACCAAGTCTTGCTGTTTTGGTAGCGACGGCCTGGCCACCGGACGCGTAATTGATGACTCCTGGTCGCCTTCATGCCTCTCCGACGCGTCTCTGTTCGATGGCTGAGAGCTTTGTGCGCGTGCGCTCGAGTTGAAGATTTCGGACAGAGGCTCCGAGTCTTGACGCGTAGGTTCCGCCACAGTCAGGACTGGTGCTAATGATTGTGCCTCGCGTTTCCGCTTTGCCATCTTAAGGGCCTTCTTTTCCTTTCTGGCCTTGTCAATTGCCGTAAAGTTGGGCTTGTGTACTTTGATCCGCGGCGGAGTGAGTTGCAGGACGGGCGGAGGAGAGGATGGCGGGGTGATAGTGCTGGAACCCAGCTCGTCTTCCTGTGACTCTGCCGAAAAGACAGTGCTGTTCTTCCGCGACGGCGACGAGGAGAGTGCTGCAACACTGGTCTCGCGTATGGCGCGTTCGAGGCTGTCCTCGAGGTCGATGGGCTTTAGGGTCGCGTTCTCGTTGTATCCGCCGGAAGTGAACGACGGCGCGTTCCACGCATCCTCGAGGCGTGGCCTCTTTGGCGGACGGTAGTCCTCCCCATCCCAGGCGCGCCGTACGTTGCGGCTGTATGTTCGCATGAAGAGGCCCCTGAGGTGCGTTAGAAGATTAGCGATGTGTTGAGGATGACAGGGGTGTGATGCAATTGCAAGCAACGATACAAGGAGGACGAGACGGCAGAGACATACCCTTTGTAACTGTTGGTGACGGTGTAGGGATACACGACAGGTGACATGATCGCGTGTAAGTGAATGCCCAAGTCAATGGGTAGTTTGGCCCAGTGAAGGAATGTAGGTGAAATATAAGGTACTCGGTAGGAGACTAAGAATAATGGGATGTGCCGGTGTTTGGAAGAGAGTGGGAACCGCAAACGCGTCCTGGGATGTTTTAGGGCGGGAGAGGAACCAGGAGGGGGGGATGTTTGGTAGGCTTCTGGGCGCCGGGGGCCGGGAGACGATGCGAGCCGGGGGGGAGAGACGATAATTAATGGACGGTTGAGCCACGCAAAACAGCTGCAGCTTTTAGCTTCGGCCTCACTGGCCCTGGGGAGCCTTTTCACCCAACTGTCAATCGCAGTAGTAATAGTAATGCCGGCATCGACTCCAGCCACCACAACAGCACAGCACAGCTCAGCACGGAGCAGACTGTAAGGCAGCCAGGAAGGATCGCTCGCTGACTGGCCCCCCTGCGTTGACTTGAGGATCCCGGCTTTGGTGACTTGTTGACTTGCGGGCTTGCGGGCTTGCTCTTCCGCTTGCCCTACCCTTGATACTGCCCCAGCGGCTCGTGTTCGTCTGGAGAAGAAGCTTGTGCTGACAGATATTGTAGGTGGGTAGGTGTCTGCTGGGGATTTTGTGACACTCTGGTCGATATCGCAAGGACCGGTACGCTGGCTGATAAATAAATCGTAGCTGTGGGCTACCTCAGAATGACCATGAGATGATGACGATATATTCCGTGATCAAGCATCGGCCAGATCAGCAATGAAAGGGTCGAACAGAAGATCGCGGTGGATTTGATTTCTCAATCTTGATTTGGGCTCCGTAGTCGTGGATTATCAATCTGATCAATCTGATCCAGTTTGTCGAATTTGGTTGAACAGTCAGGGGGAGGACTGTGCTTATGCTGTAGGGTTATGTGAGACGAGATTGAAGAAAAAAGCACCGTGCCAGTCGGTATATATTCGTGTATATTGATGCCGCCAAAGAAACAAGGAAACCAAGAGTGCAAAGACTCCGTTCAAGAGATGATATGAGATGGGGTGACGAAGGCGAAATAGCTCACGATACGGCCATCTTGAGACATCTTTCGTTCTATTTCTATTGTGTGAAGTTCTCGCCTTGTTTAGGCACTTTCGCTGTTCTCGGATCATCTTCGCCTGGGCCCTTGGTGGGTGCTGCTACTCGGAACCAACGACTCTTCCACCTCTATCGTACTCCACAATCCTTCTCGCCTCTTGTGCCTCTCAGACAGCTGTTGCCTCGTGTTGGCCTTTTCTTCACTGCCTCTCGTCTGGCCCAAAGTCAGGGGCCTTTTCTCTATCGTTGAATGGCCCAGCGATGCCGCCTAAAAGTGCCTCGCCCCAGCTCCCTGCGAGGATCCATCGCAGCTCTCACGAATCACGAGACGCCAAACCCGTGCTGTCATGGGCTTCCCGGCCCTAAGAAAGGCAGACGAGGGCACCAAGAGGTCTTTGCCACCACCGGGGCACCCGTTGAGCTTGATCCCGCTATCTCTTTGGTTGCGCTCACAAGCTTCACTCAGCGACTGGGGATCGAGATCAGTGTCGCCAGCAACATCCATATCCCTGCAGCCGTGAGCTCCCAACTAATCCTGCCCAACGGGGGGCGTGCCCACCAATTACGTCTGAGACCACACATGCCCCCAGTGATAGGAAATGCTCGCTTTTATGCAGCACGACTGAGAACTTGGAACAGCCTGGCAACGGGGCGAGACGGGACTGGTAGTTGACTTTCAGGAGTCGGCCAGAGGGATCACAGCAAGTACAGCATGTCCAAAGTGCTGTGCAGGCAGACTTCCCCGGGCTGTTGAAGGGACTATCCGTACGCGTACGATCGACGAGGAGAAATTACCTAGGATTGCCAACGTACCCTTTCGTCTCTGCCTGCTGCGGCTCTGCTCGATGGCCAGTAACAGCATGACCTCTGCACTCTCCGAAGTGTAATCTGCCTTGAGACGCCGATCGCCCAGGCAGGCTCCCTCTGCGTCCCAGAAGAAAGCGGCAAGGCGGGCGCGTCCAAGGACAAATCATGCGAATTCGGTATCTCATGTGCTGTGTCGATTGTGTTTCTCGAGAAGAAACCGTCCAATGGCACTACCCTTATTGCATGGGAGCCGGTGATTCTGGTGACACGTCACTGAATCCAGAGCCAACCATCGAGAATACAATGCAGAGACAGCGGCTACTTGCGTTCGTGATGCCAATTCCGGGGACACCACGACGATACTCGGTGTGGAGGATCTTTGACGATACAAATAATATGGTCGCACGAGTATCATTGTTGACAGCTCGTAGTAGACTAGCCGCTCAGGATCCGGGCGATACCTCGAGTCAATCAGCTAGCGGTGAAGCCACCGCTTCAATTGGTATCTATACTTTCTCAACCTTTTTGGTTTTCCTCTAGTACACCGACGCTCTGCTGCCCGCCAGTCACCTGCCATCTACTTGTTAATAGTGCGCACTGACGGGGCAACACGACGGTCACAGTACAGAAAGCACGTGCGAGAGGGAGATCCTGGTCTTATCAAGCCTTCAGCATACACCATCAATGTGACCTTTGGCAGCAGAGGCGCTCGAGAGATGATCCTCATCCAGTAGGTGGCCACGAAAATTCTTCACCCGCCGACAGCTGGTTCACCGGTTCCCGAAAAAAGAAAAGAGTCAGCACTGTTCCGGAGCCATCGGTTCAGTACGTAAACACAAATCTCGGGTTCTCGTCGCCCATCTCAGCAACTTCTTCCTCCAATTTTCCTGCCATGACGGAATCTTCTTTTCCAGCTTGCCTAGCCTTGGCCCGCCTGAAGAAGTAGACCGACATGAACGTGTAAATGAGGGCCCCCACCCCAACCATCGACAATGAGACGGCGTGACCACGGATGAACTGGGGAGCTTCATTGGGCTTGTACAAGTAAGCACTCATGATCCCTGCCGAATTGCCCAAGGTCAGCTGTAAGCCCGAGGCAGTGGTCCGTTTGCCGTATCGAGGATTGTCTACACAGATTATATCAGTCGGGTTCACGAACAATGCATGTCTGGCCAACCACAACTTACTGGAGGGCAGCCATGCCAAAGGAATGCCGACAGAAACATACAACCCCAACGCTACCATGAAGCATCCAAAGTACCGAACTCCCGAGCTGACGTCGGTCATCAGGATCACATACCCAACGACGCAAATGAGACAGAAGGGCACCACTGCAAGACCACGTTGCTGATAACGGTCTGAGAAATAGGCTACAACAAGGTAAGTGATGGCGCCTAGTGCGTAACATGGCACAGTCAATGCCTGCACCTCGGCCGTGCTCCAGGACCCTATACCCCGAATGATAGAAGGCAGGAAGGTCGAATAACCGTAAAGCACAGTGTCAACTCCAAACTGCCCGGCAGCGAACATCCAGACCTTCCAGTCCTTGAACGCCTTATATACGTCCTCCTTGTGCAGGAGGTCGCCGGACGCTGTGTGGCCGACATGACGTCGTTTCTGAATCACCATCAGCTGTCGCTCCTCGGTTGAGAGGTAATATGCTGTTTCGGGCTCATCGGCCAGCCAAAAGTAGACCGCAATACCCAACACAAATGTTGGAAGTCCCTCGATGATGAAGATCCATCGCCATCCGCTGTACCCTTGGACTCCATCCATAAACCCAATTCCATACGCCAACAAGCCCCCCACGCTTCCTGCAATGGCAGCAGACACAAAGAGATAGCCGACTCTCAGAGCAAGCTGCCGCTTTGTGTAGAATACGGTTAGATATATGGTCATACCTGAAAAACATCAGCCAACTTCGCACAAAATCTGACAGCGATGGCTGTCTTACCAGGGAAAAGACCTGCTTCGAGTGCTCCTAGGATCAATCGACAAGCAATCAAGCCCCCATAGCTCTGGACGACGCCCGTGAGTGTCGCGACAATAGCCCAGGCTACTGTGATGAAACTAATGTAGCGAGAAGGCCGCAGCCGACGGATGATCAGATTACTCGGCACCTCGCAGAGCACGTAGGTGACGAATAGCAGGCTGACAGCTGTTGAGTACTGGGTACTGCTCATGCCTAGATCCTCTTCCAAGCCGTACAGCCTGGCATTACCAATGTTGACTCGATCCAGGAACGAGAACAAATAGAGCAGCATCGTCGGCGGGATGATGTAAAGATCCAATTTGCGAGTCAATCGAGCTTCAGCAGCATGGTCAATTTCAGGTATTGGTTCGATATCCACGGGTATCATTTCAGGATCGTTCTCTCGTCTCACAGTGGCCTTCTCATCCACAGACATGTCGCCCCGTCCGGTGGGAGTTGAATCGTTGCTGGCCGCCATCGTGCCACGGCGGGTCTCCTATTGATGGAGATATGGAAACTAATAGGCGTTTTGAGGAATGGGAGACTTTCAGTGGTTTGTGATAGACCACACGGAATGTCCGCGTCATTAGCAAGCGTCAATGATTGATGCGCTGCGTTTCATCTAGAAGCAGGACATCGGCTTTCCAGACGACTACACAAGGAGAAGTCTTTGCTCAAGAATGAAGAAACGGTCTTGGACGAAAACAGTATGCATAGCTTATCTCTGGGCTTCATCTCGGCTGTTACATTTTGTCAGCGCCAGGGAACACTTGCGTTGTAGTGTCTTGTCAGTATGACGAGGGCCTAGAAAACATAGCGTTCAAAGCCTGTATGTTTTTGGTGGACTGAAGGGGATCGACACCGGCTCGTTTGGCCGTCGTGGAGACTTCCAATCCGCTTTGACTTGGACTCTTGGAGTCAGGTCGGTTATCGTCTTCACCCGAATGTGTTGTATGAGCGTCAGTTATCAGTAAGGGTATGATCACTTGGCTTTCTAGGCTCGAGCCAAGAAGAAGGTTATTGCCTGTATCATGAGATAGCGGCGGGACAGTACTCGTATGCGGAGTATCTAATCCTGGTGGCGCGAAGAGGGACTGCGTTTCGGACACCATGATCACTGTGCTGCGGGCTGAAAAATGAGACACGGTCCGGTGAGGACGGTGGGAGACTTTGCCAGCCAGGAAACTCTGTACCGGTACAGTACAGCACCATTAACCTAGAAACAAGGAATATTTATAGCATGGTCGAGACCACCATAGCAACCTTAGTGTACTCCGTAATAGGTAGGTATACAGTACTCGACCTTGTATGGTGTATTTAGGGCTCGTACTCGTCTCGTGGTCGATGGCCTGTGCTGATTTAGGCGTGCGGAGTGGGCTCGTGGACCTGTCGTCCCGATACGACTTTCCGGGGGGGCGCAGGTGCAGACTATGCCTATTACAGCCCCGATACAACAGATTTATTTGAGGCTGCCTTGACGGCCTCTGTTCCTCCAGCGTTGGTGCTGCGCTTCACAATACCCATCCACAGCGCCACCTGGGCCGAGACAAAACATGTATCTGGCCAGGCACCACACATTATGCTTCAGCCAAGTCCTTTCTTGTAACGCCATACAACAACTCGCCTCTCCAACCATCTGAATCTCACTCCTCGATAAGAGCGAGAAAAGCGACAACTGTTGTGAACTCCTAGCCTCCTGTCCTCCTCGAGATTACCACATGACCTCGCCTGTACACGCACGGTCGTTGTCATCCCTCGGTGCCCTTCTCTCAAATCCCCCCCAATATCCTCGGAATCCAACTCATCAGGCCCATGACCCTCTGGTACTCTATATAGTTCGAGTCCCAGGCAGTAAAGGTGAGAAGAATTGTCAAGAGAAGGCCATGTGTTAAGCAAAGCCTAGATGTCTTTCTTACCCCGCTCAAACCGCCTACGAAAGCCTCCATTAGCATAGAAGCCGTTCAGTCGAGTCTATACTTTCTCCACGTTGAGCGGCCGGAAGATGAAGACCTGAGACAGTCGCTGGAAGCCACGAAAGTGGCCAGCACTGGTCCTGCAAATGTCTCTCCCATCGCAAGGAAACCTCTTCCAGAGACGCCTTATGCAAATTACCCTCCCTCAAGACGGCCTCTCACTCCTCCAAAGAGCTACCCACATTATCAGCCACCCTCGCCTGGATCTCAAGATGGAAGTCAAGCTGATCGGTATGTCGCTCGGGGCTCCAATCTTAGATTATCAGGTATGGAGACTACACAAAATGGAGGCATGCTGCGCAAGCCAGTAGGTGCTCGGCCCATGCCTGCGCTGCCAGCTCTCGACACATCGTTTCGACCACGCGAGCAAGAGAATTTAGGTCGTCAGGAGTCTGTCAGAAGTGTCACTAGGAAGCCGGTACAGTCTGCCTCCTCTGATCATTCAGATTGGCTCACTTCATTACCACCTAACGCGAATGGGTTCGGACCCTCAAGGTCTCCTACCAAATCCCCCGTGAACGAGTCCAAGAGTCCAGCTGACGACCAGACGAGGATAATTCTGATTCGGAGAGATCCTGCCTCTGGTAGTCAATGGAATGTTGGCTCTCTTTTTCAGAGGAACACAATATTACGGGATAATCGTCTCGGAAGGTTCGACATCGAGCTCAATTCCCCAGGTTACACCAAATTTGCGAAGCTGGAAAGTCCAACAGGGCATTGTTTCAATAGAAAGGTGGACTATGTGCTCCTTCCCAATAATGAAAGCGGCGTTAAGGCGAGGCATCGGAGCAATTCGTCGGAATTCTTTGCCAATTCCGCCTACGCCAACAGCAAGAAGCCGCGCCATGCCTACTCATTTAACTCGCCGTGGCAGGGAACCTGTTCGTTCACCAATGGATTGGATGGCAAAAGCCTTCGATGCCGACATGTTTTACCGACGATGAATTCGTCGATGATTCCAGCGCCCGTCGATGTTGCAGAGTTACGCCTCAATCTAGCATGGTCCATCTTGGGAGCAAAGGATACGAACAAACAGACAGTTGATGTGACACAGTTGCCCGTACACACATCAGTCGGTAGACCACCAGTGCCGAAGAACAAGGAACAGTGGAGGCGAAGTATCCAAGTACTCACACACAAAGCCAAAACACAATTGTCGCACAGTGACAGAAGTGGCGAGTTCCCGACTCTGGCTCAAACGAAGAGAGATTCCATTCTCGAGGAAAGATCATCTGACAATGGACGGATGAATCTTGACCTGGGTCGCGAAAAGGCTGGTGGTGGATTCAAAGGACACAGCGCGAAGCTGGGAAAACTCATCATCCAAGACGAAGGTTTGAAGATGTGTGATTTGGTGGTAGCAGCATGCATGGGTGTTTGGTGGCAGCACTATACCAATGAATCTGCAAGCTGAGCTCGTAGCGGGTACTGGCGATTGTTTCATGATACTCTCCAGCTTTGATCTCCGAGGGTTTCCATTCATAGTTTCCATTCATCTCAGGCGCACAGTTGTCTCGAAGCACACAGTCGACAGTGCAGCCATGATGTCATATTCCATTCTCCGTCCAAGATTCGTCGATTGGCAGTGCTGGTGCTGCTATCAGTACGAGTTCAATGCAATACGAGTACTGTAGGGGTTCTCGCCAGGCCAGATCTGTAATGTAGTCTCCCATGTGAGTTCAGTAGGTGACGTGTAGAGCTAGTGGTTCTAACTAGTTCACTGACTTACCAAGCTACCTAGACGGGTACGGTAAGGTTTGTACCTACGTGTAGTTAGTTGCCTCATAGTGGCGTACATGTATGTACTGTATGCTATCGTACGGAGTACATCAGGGAGGTATTGAATATACCCGGCAACTCGTTAGTGTGTAGAACACTGGGTGTGAAGATTCACTGGAATTTATAGCTCGCACCCTGCTAAAGTGGACAGTCAATTCACAACTCTATCAATCATGCAGTCTTTAACATACTCATCGGCGAATGTGCCAATGGCATTGTTTGGTAAGAAGAGGTCCCAGTCATTGTGCTCCCCAATGAACGGTATTTGGACGGCTTTTACATATTCCCAATAGTCTGGGTAACCGCCTCCGGTTTCCCAATCGACGACGCCAGTAATTGCGACGTCGGAACTATTGTCGACTATGATATTTCTTGCGTGCAGATCGCCGTGTGTCATCACGATCCGATGGTCTTCGCGGAGACATAACCTTACCAGGTCCACAAGCCGAGGGCCAGTATGAGCTTCACTCAAAAGGAAGTCGTTAAACTGCGCCTCGGTTTTGATAGAAATAGAGCTCTTCCGGGTCCAGCGTCGTTTATCCAGACAGAGAGGCGGATCACCTCCTCCGAGAAAGCCGTCTTTTGATGGTAATGGTAGATTCCTAAGCTCGGTAAAGATAGTATTCAGTTGTTGTTTGATACTTAATTTCTTCTGAAGTGTAAGGTCTACCCAGATACGGTCGAGACAGACACCCTTCACGAAGCTGCTGAAGATATAAGTTTGTTGCGCTATCTGTAGTATACCGAGAGGCTTGGGGACTGGAATTGTACGTGAAAATGGGTGGATATGCTGAAGGTTTGATAGCTCGATTATCCCGTCTCCTCGACAGATCTTAACAACTATGTCTGGTGTTATTCGTACAACTGCCTTTTGAAATTCCTGGGAAATCCATTCTCCATTCCGTATAAGGTCCAGAAGGATCGGTCGTGAGACGAGGGTCTGTTCAGGGTCGTGGGAGCTGTTTGCACTTGGGGGGAGCAATTGAAGTAGTTTCGAGAGCTGGGGTTCCAAAGGCCAAACAACAGTGATGTCTCCTCGGAGAGGAAAGAGATGCTCAGGACGATTTTCTGCCTAAAGGCCAAACAACAGTGATGTCTCCTCGGAGAGGAAAGAGATGCTCAGGACGATTTTCTGCAGGCGACACTGGCTCTAAAGAAAGGTACTCTAGATGGATCGTACTACAAATTAAAAGAAGCGCACTTACCGTCGTCTTGGGATTGCGGTTCCCCTGTATACTCTTTACGTTTGGCTTTGTAATGTCGAGTAACTTGTCGTAGATCAGGCCAGAGGTCGACTGTCGGATCATCTTCTATGACTTCTCCAGGTGTCTGAGAATAGACCTATTCAGCTCAGATAACGCTTGTGTCTTTCTTGCTGCGTCGACAGCTAGGTCGGCCGTCGCTGTGTCGTCGGGGACGTTGGTTTTGATCACATCCGCGAGTCTCCGTTCGCGCACTTGCTGGTGCTCGACATTGTTGTTCTCAAATTCTGCAGCCATTTGCAAAAGGTGAAATCCGACCCAATGGCTAGGAGAGGGTATGAGAGAGAATTTCCCGCCCCAGTATATACTCTCGAACCTTGGGCGCCTTCGACCGTGCTGTGAAGAATCTACTGTTGTTCTTGGGTAATACCTGTTCCGTCTTCAGCATGAGGCTCCCGTCGCCCGATAAATCAAGGACAGTAGGTCGGTTGGGTCTGAAGGCGGGATCTTGAGTTAGAGTTGATGCACTGGAGTCTGGGGACTCACCCGGGCTTGCGCGTGCCGGGGCTGAGTTCAGGGCGGCATCACGCTGGTCCCGAAACGGGGTCAGCCGCGAGCACTTGTCCTATAGACCTTGGCAGATTGTTGCGCCTCGACAACACTCCACTCACATCTTGGACAGTGGGAGTCTCTCCTGCTTAGAAGATTACTACTCAGCAAGACACGATCCTGACTTCCCTTCTCCGTTACAACGGATTCGCAGCAAGTTCACGTCGGTACTCACTGTCCTCTAATATCCTTCGACGACTGGCCCAGGCGCTCCTCTTCCCACCTCCGTAGCCTCAACTAGCCTCGATCCGCTATCCTCGCGACTCTCCTTTCTTGGCTGCGGCCTGTAACTCCCGCTCCACGAGAAGCAGCAGCCGCATATATATGATGACGGAACAGGTTCGACCCTGTTAAAGAGCCTGCACGCCGACCGAGGCAGTGGCTGAGCGAAGGCTTCTCTTGGCCTTCCTTTCAGTCAACAGTATGGCGGAAACTGTTGATGTGAGCCACAAGCCCAAAGCTGTCGAGTCCGAAGGCCTCAGCAAGTCGAACAAGAGCACACATTTCGAGACGACTATACCCAACGGCACAGTCAATGGAAGCCCGGGCCCAGCTGTGGAGACGGTCGAGCCTCAGAGCGCAGTATCGTCAAACAGAAACAACAGGTTCGCAAACGCAACTCCAAGAGACGGATCCCCAGACAAGTTGGCTGCGTTCTCTCCGTCTTCAAAAGAGACTGTTGCACTCAATAAGTCCCTCGGCTCTGGTCTGCAACTCTCTCCTACCGAGACTGATGAGCAAGCGCCAGCTGTGAGGGACCCGGTTGAATCAGATGGTGCTCTCAATGATGCTACGACTTTTACAGCGGGAAGAAAGAGCGTCCAGTTTTCAAGAGAGACACAGGAGATAGACAATCAAACCACGCCTCCAGGAATCAGTGGCGAGCACTCGGAGCAGGATAAACCTCAGTCTTTGTACGCCAGGTTAAGAGCGTTGGCAATTCCTCAGGGTTTCAGCCACTCAAGATCCGCAAGTGTTTTATCAGTTGGCGGTCGCTCGGCTGATGGGAGGGAGGCTGAAGGGGCCCTCTCTGGACACAGTTCACGGAACGAGACTGGCCTAGCAGCGACGTTGGAGGAGGACAGTGGTGCGGAAGCTGATGCTGACAATGATGCCGAGGAGAGTGCTCCTGAATTTGGTGCTCAGCGAACCATAGTTCGGAAACGACGTCGGCGGATGCGACGTCTGGGTGATGTCGAAACGGCCCCCTCATCACCTTATAGTCCCATGACAGCTGATCCTACGAGTGGCCCGCCCAATTCTGACTCTGATCGATATCCACACAAGTTGTCTAGAAGAGCCACCGATACTGATATATCGCCGAACCAGCTGGGGATGTCCGAAGATGAAGGGCGCAAACATTTGGCCGTTGGTGGGGGGTGGACGCCTCGTCATCCGCTGCGTGGACTTAGTTACGGCGGACAGAGAAGACCTGGGGACTCCTCACCTGAGGCAAGCCGAAGACCATTGACACTCCTCGGCTTCGCCTCCAACACGAGCCCGCCTAAGGACGCAAACGAGAGCGAAGGTCAAACGCCCAAAACACTTTCTCGTCGAAAGATGATGACCGAACGAGGCACGACCTTGAGTGCCCAGAAGTGGCGCCAACTCAAGAATAGTCTTCGCTTGCTCGGCCAAAGCAAGAAAAAGGAACGAACCCCCGATCATGAGAAATCCGCCGAACTTTTAGCTGAGCTCACCGCTGGTGCACCAGCCGCGTTGATACTTGCAAGCATGTTCCAACGAGATGAACACAATCACCGCAGAATACCAGTGCTGTTAGAGCAGCTCAAGGTGCAAATCACCGACAGTGAAGACGCTAGCAACAAGAAGACTGGTGATGATAAGCACATCATATTCAGGATCGAACTAGAGTATGGCAATGGCATGAACAGAATGAAATGGGTTGTTAGGCGCTCTCTCTTCGATTTTGTGAAGCTGCACTCAAGGTATAAAGTGTCAAACCTTGGTGGCAGGGGTGGACAAAAATCAAAATTGCCGCCCTTCCCACGCAGTACTTTTCCTATACTGAAAGGTCTACGATGGGCTCAGGAATACTTGAAGGTTTTCGACGACGAGGTGGAAGAGGATGACGAGCCCGTGAACGACAACGAAGCTGGCACAGAGACAGACAACGAAAGAGCAGCTACAAGACCACAGTTTCGGCCCCGCTTGACTCTGAATCGACGCAAGTCAAGCCTAGCGGGCCAAGGAGATGCTGCAGGCAATGCCGAACGAGACATACGATATGCCAACAAGCAGCGGAAAAAGCTCGAGCAATATTTGCAGAACATGATCAAATTCATGCTTCTCCGGCCGGACTGTAACCGGCTGTGTAAGTTTCTGGAAATATCTGCACTAGGCATGAGGCTCGCGGCCGAGGGGAGCTACCATGGCAAAGAGGGCTTGCTTAACATTCGTTCTGCCAAGGGGGTGGACTTTAGGAAGGCTCTTACTCCCCATGAAGTCTATCGGAGACACAGCGCGAAATGGTTCATGGTGCGACACAGCTACGTAGTATGCGTTGATTCTCCGGAAGAAATGCACATCTACGACGTGTTTTTGTTCGACTCTGACTTCCGAATACAGTCTTCAAAGCCGAGAAAAGGAGAGCAGAGGGGCGCGAGGGAACTTGCTGAATTGATCGGAGAGTCTGCAAAACATCCACAGCATCATCGCTTAAAGCTGGTAAATTCCGAGAGGAAGCTAAAGTTGCTGGCGAGAAATGAACGGTTACTGCACCAATTTGAAGAATCCATTCGGAAGATGATCACGACGTCGCCCTGGGTCAAAGAAAACCGATTTGAAAGCTTTGCACCAGTAAGACCAAACTGCTTTGCTCAATGGCTAGTGGATGGGCGAGATCACATGTGGGTTCTGTCGAGAGCTATCAATCAAGCTAAGGATGTCATCTACATCCACGACTGGTGGTTGAGTCCAGAGCTTTACTTGCGAAGGCCACCAGCTATCAGCCAGAAATGGCGCCTCGATCGGCTCTTGAAGAGAAAGGCCGAGGAAGGTGTGAAAATCTTCGTCATCGTCTATCGAAATATTGAATCCGCCATCCCAATCGACTCACAGTATACTAAGTTCTCATTACTTGACCTGCACCCAAATATCTTCGTGCAGAGATCTCCTAACCAGTTCCGGCAGAACACTTTCTTCTGGGCACACCACGAAAAGATTTGCATCGTCGACCACACTCTCGCCTTTGTTGGCGGTATTGATTTGTGCTTCGGCAGATGGGATACTCCCCAGCATACTCTCGTTGACGACAAACCTACTGGGTTTGAGTTGGGTGATCAACCGAAGGATGTTGATCACTGTCAATTGTGGCCGGGCAAGGACTATTCCAACCCACGAATCCAAGATTTCTACGCTCTGAACAAACCATATGAGGAAATGTACGATCGCACTAGGGTTGCTAGAATGCCATGGCACGATATTTCTATGCAGGTCGTTGGCCAACCTGCGCGAGACCTCACTCGGCACTTTGTGCAGAGATGGAACTATATTCTGAGACAGCGCAAGCCTACCCGACCAACGCCTTTCCTTCTACCTCCTCCGGACTTCAATCCGGCCGACTTGGAGGCACTCGGACTTGATGGCACGTGCGAGGTTCAAATCCTGCGGTCCGCTGGCCCTTGGTCATTGGGTACTCCCGACAAGACGGAGCACAGCATCATGAACGCCTACGTTAAGCTTATCGAGGAGTCTGAACACTTCGTTTACATCGAGAACCAGTTCTTCATCTCCAGTTGTGAGACAGAGGGTGCGACGGTCCACAACAAGATTGGAGACGCTCTTGTGGAACGTATTACTCGAGCAGCCAAAGATGATGAAGCGTGGAAAGCAGTAATCATAATTCCCTTGATACCTGGGTTCCAGAACACTGTCGAACAAGAAGGCGGTACCAGTGTGCGTCTGATCATGCAGTATCAGTATCGCAGCATTTGTCGCGGAGAGTCTTCAATCTTCGGACGCCTGAGGTCTGCTGGGGTAGAACCCGAGGACTATATCCAGTTCTATAGTCTGCGTCAGTGGGGTCGAATCGGACCCCGTAAAACGCTGGTGACGGAACAACTCTATATCCATGCCAAATGTATGATTGTGGATGACAGGATCGCTCTGATCGGTTCTGCAAACATCAACGAGCGGTCAATGCTGGGTAATCGGGACTCTGAATGCGCAGCTGTGGTCCGAGATACAGACATGGTCTGGTCACGGATGAACGGCCGACCATATCAAGTTGGCCGATTTCCTCATACATTGCGTATGCGATTGATGCGTGAACATCTTGGTCTCGATGTGGACAAGATCATGGAAGAGGCTCAAGCGATGGAAACAGAGCGGGGCAAATCCGAGGATTCTGAGAAACCCGCCAAAGCACGGTCACCCAGTGACACACTTGCGAGCCCGGCCTCGGAGCTGAACGATATGGTCAGTCCGCTGGATGGAGCACTGGATGTTCGCGAGATGCGCGAAGAACTCCTGCAGCGATCAGAGGACTTGAGGAGTTTCAATCATGATGTCGACTGGGAGCAAGCAGACAACCCCAATCTGAAGAGTAACCGCAAATTGACGGAAGACTCGAGAGTGACTGGCAATGCTCAGCACAAGTTGGACGTTGAAGGCAAGGGCTTTGATCACATGGAAGAGCTTAATGCCGAGGGATATGGCGTGGGCAGAGATACCGTGGTGGTCAAAGGAAACAAGGAGGTTTTGGTCGCCCAACTCGACCCGGAAGGCAAAAAGACTCTCCAAAAGCCAAGGTTGCATGGTGAGGATTATCGCAAGTCCTCATATGTGGTCAAAAGAGAAACGCCAGACCCTCCGCTACCTCCCAGGCCATCAGCTGTGCGAATGAACACAGAACAACTCGGGCTAACCATGCTATCACAATTGCCTGCTCTGCCACAAGAGGATGACACTGATATCGGCGGGCCTCCTCTTGCACAGACTGCCTCAAAAGATTCCTCCCGTGGTCGTCATCCCTTGGCGGCTGATTTGAGACGTCCACTTGTGGATCGTGATTGCATGATGGATCCCGTACATGATGCCTTCTTGTACGACACGTGGCATGCGATTGCCGAGAACAATACGAAAATCTACAGAAGCGTCTTTCGGTGTATGCCTGACAATCAAGTTCGGAATTGGGATGATTACCACCAATATGTTGCATATGGGCACAGATTTGACCAGCTTCAGGGAAATGATGTTCCGGCTGAGGAAACTGTTCCACATCCGCATCGGTCAGGAACTGGAGCAGAGTCAAGGACGGGCCCCCCAGGTGCTAGCATCAATACCAAGACGCCAGGTGCGCAGCAGATTAAAGCGCTCACCAGTTTGCCGAAAGATCTTGAGAAGAAGACGAGCGACCTGAAAGACAAGGTCAAAGATGCAGTTGGCGAAAAGACCAAACTGGACAAAGAAAATTCGGAAAAGGCCAAACTCCGCGAATGGGCTGCTCAGGTAAATGACGCTCAAGCCGAAAGGCAGAACAAGCCCACACTCCATAGGCAGGAGACGTTGACAGAGGAGAAGCTTGGACTGCCTACGGTCCCTGAAGTGTTCACGTTCGAACAAGAAGGCAGTGGTGATGGCGAGGAAGATAGTGTAGGTACCGATATCGCAAACGGCACCTCAAGCACTGCTACTGCGGTCGACAAAGAGAAGTCTTCTGTCCCCGGGACACCACCAACTAGCAATGGTCCTTTCGTCGGATACTCGGATGCAGTCAATCAGAATGGGGCTCCCGCTGTTGGTACTGGGACGACTCGCCGACGAAGGAGGGCTACCACTAGGTCTAGTAGACGTGACTTTAGTGCCAGTGACGATATGCTCAGCATTGAGGAAGCGGAGGAGTTGCTTGGAAGTGTGCAAGGGCATCTCGTTGTTTGGCCTTATGATTGGTAAGTGGTCCATCCCAGTCTGCAGGTCGTGTGGTGTGTCTGCGCGTATACTTACTTGTGTGCTTTCTAGGCTCGAAAAGGTTGAAGCTGGAAGTAATTGGCTATTTCCTTTTGACCAAATCAGCCCGATTGAAATCTAGTAAGTGTGCCCATCCTAGCCGTTGAGTTGGAGAATTGCAGGAGCTGACTTTGTGTGTGTGTACAGTATCTGAGTGATGACGGTAAATCGATTTCCAGCTTAACGATCACAGGACCTCAGATTCTATCATATGCAACAGGCTCTATGAAGTGGAGTGTGGTCCTCGTTCGGTCACATCTGCATATTCAATTATTCAGTGGTCGAGCCAGGCAGCGAGCCTACAGGAAGGAATGGTCGAAAAGAATGGTGCCTCAGCGATGGCTAGAAACAGAAAAGAGGTGGTTGAAGTGGACAATAGGGCTGGTATTAGGGTTGGATTGGGTTTTTGGGCTCGTTTTCCTGTTTTCGGTTGACGTTCCGCCATTCTTGCGTATTTCACAGCCGAACATGAGCGCATAAAGCACGCCATTGTTATTATTGTCATTGTTGTCCTTTGTTGTATATATCATCAGCATCAGCGTGCGTCGATTTCGGGTTGAGCTTGGATGTTGGAATTGCGGGAACCAAGGTGGGCAAAGTACAAAAACGTCTTTTCCGAGATCCGCCTGCGTTGGGCCAAAAGTAAACTACCAACTATCAAGATAGGATTGGTTGTACAAAATGAAGCTTTAAAGGGGCGCAGACTTTGTACCTTCTCGCACGTGAATACCCGGTAAGTGAATCATGGGTATATACGGAGTATACACATTGTATATGCCCCTAACTGTGCCTTGTCCGTTACCATTTTCTCGTTTAGGAAAGGGAGCGCGGCCGCTTTACCCGGTCACGTGACGGACGCCCGGCCGAGCACGGGGAGCGTCGCGGGAACCACGACCTTAAAATTCCTAAAAATGGCCGGGAATACTGTAAAAGAAGAAAAAATCATCACTCAATCCCTGCCAATGATTTACGAAAACCCTTTGCCGTCAGGCAGTTCTCCCGGAACACGAATGGGTCCCATGGCCACGTAATGGAATCGTGGGGGATTTGCTGCCCACCACAACCCTACCAACTTTTCGACCATACTCGTACCCGCTGGATGTACCCCAGCATGATTCCCGCGGTGGGGTAGCTCTCGATGCCTACGACGCCGCGACGGGGAGATTTGTCTCTTGTTCCAGGGTTTCGCCCGCACCGCCGTCTAGGGGGGATAACATGCGGAGAGCCCAGATGCCGGTCTTCTCCTGGCGGATACTGTACAATGCGAGTTACTGTACGTCTTTGCGTAAGGGGGAAGCAGGTCTCACGGCTCCACGCGTCGGCCGAGGGTGTGTTTGTCGTCTCGAGATCCACACCTTGGGCGGGACAGGGCCACCCAGGAACTCCACCCGCATCCCCTGCGTCATATACCTTATTTACACGACGACTTCTGGTGGTGGCGGCTCTTCGACAGGAATCGGCGGTGGTCAAACACACGGCGAAGTGTCGAGAGGGGTTCACGGTGGATGCAAAACGCACGAAGCGGGTCACGGAGCTAAAATGACCATGCACGGAGAACCCGCTCTTGCCCTTGACCTCGCGCGGCGTAACGACACCCAGACTCGGCCTGACGAGCGGCGAGGAAGCACGGCCGGCAAGTGACGATTTGTGTGTGGCCACGGTGCTGTTCCTTTCGAGGAGGAAATGGTTTTTTTGCTTTTGTGGAAAACGACCCACCCCGCCACCCCAGCACGTTCGTCACCCCGGCCATGTGAAATCGACCATGAGACTTTGACTCGGCAGCTGGCCGACCGACCTTCTGCTCTGCGGCAGAGAAGGCGGCTCTCCCCCGTACGTTGCGCGTTTCCCAGAGCAGTCATGAGGAGGGGGCCTTTGGATGTCTGTGTGTGTGTGTGTGTGTGTGTGGCTCGCGTTTCTTCACCCTTGCCTGATGATATCTACGGGACAACTGCGTGGACACACATGCTCTCTGCTGCAAATCTGGAATGAAATTTCGACTTGGGGGAAATATACACCGGCATCACGTTCAGAGACTCAACCATGCTGACGGCGGTCTCGTGTTCCCCACACTTCTGAACACCGGAATGTACGTAGATGGAGCACCGGAAGTCATGCTTTGAAAGAAATTGCATGCCAGCTTTGATATATCTCGCATGTGTGGTAATAATAATAATAATATTATTGAGATGCCGCATCTCCACCATCTCCTCGATTCCCTTCTCGACCTCGAGTCCGTTGGCAACGAATCACCCACGAGCTGAGCTGAGCCTCGCCCCTCCCCCCCCCGGAGCTACATTTTGAATCAGAGCTGCTAGATCGAAGATGTTGACCACCGAGGTTGCGGGGTCAGGATTAGAAGACCGATCGAAAAGCGGCCTTTGCGTAGCCCAAAGCACCCTTCTTCTTGTTTTCCTCTTGCAGCTCAAGGATGCTCGCTCTGCGCTGCTCCGGGGGAACATCTGGTCCGCTGATCAACTCCTGCGTGTCGCGCAGACCCGTGTAGATGTCGATGTCTTTGATCGGGATGTAAAGAGGGCGATGCTCTTTGACGTTGAACCAAGACCAGGCCTTCCATCCGACATACAAGAACACGAGGAAAGGTCCGGCGAGATAACTCTTGAAAAAGGTTTCGGCGTCCAGGTTTGGCCCTCCGACGGGGTAGAGCGCGACGTAGAATTGGGCGATCAGGCAGAGGAGGTTCATGACGGCGCAGACGTAGGATCCGTAGATTCCGAATGTGGCTTTGAATGGCAACTCGTCGAGAGAGTGACCTTGGAGTTTCCTGTGTGAAAACGATCAGAAAAAAAAAGTGCCGGGTAGGGATGTTCAAGGGAACCGAGGTTATCTCACCACGCGGCACGGAACCGGATATGGGCAATGGCGATACTGCCGAAGATGAAGAACGAGGAGAGACCGGACAAGGCGAGGAGCCAGTCAAAGACAGTGCCGCCATTCTTTTTGTCCAGATTGACGAAGGCCACACATCCGAAAAGGAGCTGAAGCAGCACGACCACGAGCGGACGACCCTTTTTGTCGACATATGCGAACAACTTCGGTCCCATGCCTGGTCATGTACGGTTAGCCGAGCCGTGAGCGTTCGGGATCTGTCAGAGTTCAGGAGGAATGGCTCACCATTTTGGGCCAATGCTTGGAAAGTTCGAGTGGAGCCAAACGTGCACGAGTTGGCAACGCTCATGACGGAAATCAAGATGACGGCGTTGAAGATGGAGGGTAACGCCTTGATACCGGCCAACTTGATGGCAATGACGAAAGGAGAACGTCTGCTGGAAGGACCCTCGGCTTGGTAGAGCACGCTGTTCGCTGGGACGATGAGGCCGACGAGGAAGAGATTGACGAGGTAGAAGATGCAAATACGCCAGACGACCTGTCTTGTGGCTCTGGGGATCTCTTTTTTCGGGTTTTCCGTCTCGGCGGCAGCCAGACCAGTGAGTTCGGTTCCTCCAAAGGCAAAAGAAGCTGTCACGAACACGGTGCAGAACCCATGGAATCCGTTAAGGAAAGCACTGTATGGGGAATGCCTGATGAAAAAAAAAACCCCTAGTCAGCTTGTGTAATGGAATACTTCCAAATCGTCTCTTACCAGTATCTTGCACCAATATAGCCTCTGTCATCGGTGGGTACACCTCCAACGTCGATGATTATACCGAGGATCATGAAGCCAATACAGGCGATGATTTTCATCAAACTGAGTGCAAATTCGACCTACGCGGGTTAGCCGGAGGAAATTGATTGTTGTTGGCGATCAATTTACCTCTCCATATCCTCTGACGCCAAAGAATTGGATGACTACCAGGAGAAATAGTAACGGAACGATCCAAGCGCTGTTGTTGATATTCTCAACCCCTTCCCAGTAGTGGATGATCTGGTTGACGTCAGAAATGACAGAGGCCGGACGGGGAGACCCTTACGTTACAAGCTGCGGAGATCTCGAAAGGAAGCACGGTGAGCCAACCAATACCATACTGCCACCCACAGGCAAAACCCCACGAAGGGTCGATGAATCTGACAATATACATGGTGAAGGCACCGTTGATCGGGTACAGCACAGCGAGTTCGGCAAGCGCTTGCATCATCAGGTAACTGGATAGAAAGTATAAGAGAACGACCAGGACGTAGGTGGACTTTGTAAACGTACATCATGACACCTAGAATGCATACACTGTTAGTCATTTCCTCAACCTCAGTAGCTGCGTCTAGCACTTACCGATAATCATGAAACCGAGAAGTACAGCAGCAGGACCGCCGGTTTGGAATGCACCACCGCTACCGATGAAGAGACCTGCGCCGATGGCACCGCCACTAAAAGAGTCAGCATGGGACACGAATCCAGCACTCCACTTGACTGAGGCTGCCAACATGAAGCGGTGAAAATGCTAGCAAAGGAGCAAACTTGCATGGCGATCATCTGCATGTGTCTTCCCTTCAGACTGCGATGTAGCACACCTTGATCGGCTTCGACCATGGCTCTGTCTCCGGCGTCCAAGCTGAACTGGCGGCCGCGGACATGGTCTGCCAAGCTAGCTGGCTCCCCGAGGCCATTCTCGCCTTTGAGAGCAGTCGCGCTAGGAGTATCGAGCTTCTCGGGATCTGCCATTTTTGGACCTTCAAGAGATTCCCTCAGTCAATGTTTAAGTGTGCAATTCCGACACGATGAGGGTTCGAAAGTTTAGGAGAAGCAAGCAAGAAAATAAATATGCGAAGGAGGACGGGAGCTCTGTAGCAATGCCGAGGGGGGAGGTTGATCTCAGATAAGCATCGCCTATTTTGTCTGTAAAGCTTCTAAGCTGATTGATTAGGCTGTTGAGCTTCATATCCAATAAGCTTTCAAGAACGCAAGGTCATGATGCAGCTTTTGGAGGCGCGAAACGACCGGGGTGGTCGTGTAACCTTGTGCGATGAGCCCATGCCTACCGTACGGTAGTGGGCTGACCGGTCCGATAGAGCTTTTGGCATCTCTAGTCCGTCGTAGGAGTGGTTTGATACCAGATAAAGCTGGATGAAAGTGGAGGGAGGTGTAGGTGCTCAAGACTTGTTGCCCAGAGAACCCTAGCCTGGTTAAGCATTAGCTTGGATGATGAAATCCTGTTCGAAATGGTCAATTTCGTCTCGGGCCCAAGTCCCTGATTCCATACGAGTACTGTAAGAACCTGAGAAGGGCATCACCCTGGCTCGCCCCGGCCTTCCCCCCCCCCCCTCAATTCCTCCACGCTAATCCGTTTTGGATCATCTTGCAGTTCCAAGCAACAAACGGCGTGATATTCCAAACTTTAGATTGCTTTGTAGATTAAGACAGTCCCAGTCTCGTGCAGGTTGTCTTGCAAGCCGACGGATTCACGAACTGAATTGTGCTCTAGCTTATCTGTTTGTGCAGCTCTCTCACTCTATCAGTGGGGTACGACACGAGGTTTGCGATCATGTGCTTGCATAGCTCACAGTGCTAAGATTCGCAGCGATGGACAGACCGTTATTCGTTGTTGTCTTTGGGCCAAACGCCTCCCCAAGCCAGGTAGAGAACTGATCCTGTTGCATTCTGTAGTGTTGTTGAAGATGTGTAACACAAATCCAGGTCGATGGCTTTATTTCCCAATGACGTGACTCTTTCGTGTCTGCTCATGCTACCGAATGTGACCTCGATGAGCAGATCATGAGGAAAGCCTCGGAACTCGGACTGGCGACCTGTCCAAACTACTGTATGAAGTTACTCTCGTTAGACGCTCTCGCCAGGCTGAGAACTTGATGCCCCCAAGGGGCAAGCACTGATGCCCAGCACTCCTAGAGTCGCAGCGAGCGGAGCATGGTACTTTGGCTCTTGAATGAACATGGCTGTGCGCATCGATGTCGCTTACCCGGTCTCAGAGCATGCAGTCTCCGTCCGGCTTCGCCGAAGAGGGATAGAGATCCAGGCTCTTCTGTTGTATGCCAAGACCATGATAAGAGGCCTGGACTTCCAAGAGATTGCGCTTGCCGCTAGCTTGGCCAAGTCGCCCGATGCTCAATGATAAACACCATCCCGTAATCAGCCACCAGTCCAATCGAGCATTTCTGCCCCTCCACAGGTAAAGCACTGGGCAATCAGCACTACCCTGCTCGGCGCCGCTCACGCTTTGAATCTGTAGGACTAACGAAGTGTAATTATAAGTGCGTGCATCTACACCCCACATCTTCTTATCACGTAACGGGCTGAAAGGAGTGCCAAGTAGATAATCCCACGCCCTCAAATGTAACTGTGGCTGCTCGGTAGAGCAAGGATTTTTGGGAAATTAGTTTCGGCCAAAGGGCTTCGATGACACCTTGGATGGAGCGGCTAATACCGACGAGCACGAAAGAAAGACAGAAACCTAGAAATATGCGGGTGTGGCCAATGCAGTATATACACGCGAGTGGTGCTGACTAGTAAGGGCAAGGCTGCACTAGCACCAATTAAGTAGGCGGCACCCTTGTTCTGGTCTAACCGCTTACCCAGATGGTCTTATCACGATGCGATGGCCTGAGCATCACACTCCCTCGGGAGGTCGCAAATTGTTTCTGCATAAGTAGTCCCTACATGGTCGATCGGGTTACCACGACCAAGTATGTATCTTCTCCTCCACAGTATCACTGGTGCACCTCGACATGTTGGTGCAAAGATGTCCGAACTGAAGTTGTGATATTGCAGGATTGGTACATGGCTGGCTTTGGGTAAGTACTTGGTCTAGCGGATGGTGCCCTGGTGCAATGCTCAGTGGCACGTTTGGTCGCCGCAGCCTTTTTTCATCAAGGTGTGTAAGCCCTCTCGAGCTCCGAAACACGGGGGACGTGAGTATTGCCGTCCATCCATCTCCCGATAGGCGGCATGGCTTTCAGAATTCCCGAGAATACCCCAGCTTTTCGCTTGCATGCTGTACTTGTGCCCGACCCAGCTCGGGGCCGGTATCCAGTCGACAACGTCGCTTACTTCTGTTTTGCCGCCTCTATTTCGGCCAATCCCTCCTTGAGAGCCGTCAAAGCCTCGTCAACCTCACCTCTTGATTCATAAGCCTACGAGGCTAGATGTGTATAACGTTAACGCCAATAAGACGAGAGCCTAAACGGGATCCGTAGCGGCACGTGAGGAAGTAGAAGGAGTGGAAGGGGGAGGGTGTAAGAAAGGAAGGGAGCAGAAGAGAGCGGAAGAGGGAGCGAATGGACTAAAAATAGTCGTTAGCGGAAGAGCAGAGCGGCGAGGGATGACTCAGCGAAATGACTCTGGGCGACGACTGTTCAGGGATATTATATAAATATCTATCTAGATAGATAGTCTATCAACCTTTATATGTGTATATGTGTCGAAATGGATTGCTCCGAATGGTGGTTGGGGTGAAAAGCATACCTTTTCCCTTTCCGCGTTTGGCCCATCGAGTCTGGGAGGTAGTCGGTCAGTCGGTCAGTCAGTCGGTTGTGGCACCGACCCACAGGTCCGCAGCCCACCTCAAACCGTCTTTCAATCTGGGATCGTCCAGGACGTCCGGCGAGCCGTCGAACCCATGGTCCAGCCCATCCCAGTACTCGGCGCGTACCTCTGATGCCGCGGCGCCCCGGGTGGAAAAGCGAGTCTTGAGAAGCTCGACGAACCGCACGACGGAGGACGCCGGGACCGCCGTGTCCTGGGTCCCCTGTATGACGAAGATCCTCCGGGGCATGTGTACGTCGTGGTTGGCCATCCGTCGGAAAACCACGACGTCCTTCACGGTGCCGCCGTCTTCGGCGGCCTGCCCTTGAACGATCCAGTCGTGCCACTTCCCGTAGTACTGGGCGCTGCTTACGAGTGGCAGTCTCTCGAAGCCGCCCTCCGCGACGATCTGGGACGTGGCACGCTTGGCGGCGGCGTGCGTCTCGAAGGCCAGGAAGTCGTCAAGCGGTAGCGGGCCGGCGCCGAGGACGAGGGCCGGCGAGTTGGGGCTGTCGGCGTTGTGTGCGGGATTGCCCTCGCGGAACCAGGCCGAGTCGATGTCGACCATCGGGTACTGCAGGAGCAGGGATCTGATCCGGGAGGAGTGGGATAGGGCTAGGTGCGTGGCACAAAAGCCACCGGCAGAGCCACCCGACACCAGGATCCGGGACAGGTCAGGATGGACCACGGCGGGACTCTCACTCACGATTTGCGCCACATAATCTTCAAAAGATACGACGACGTCTCGTCGTGCTTGGTCGTCGTTGTCGTCCGGAATCGACACGTCACCTGGAGGACTACTTCCGGTGCCGGTCAGCCAGCGCCAGAAGTCCTCCAAGTCCTCCAGGACGTCTTGGCCAGTCGATTCCGGCAGGAGTCGATAGTCCGGGCTGACGACAATCGCGTCATGGGCTTGCGCAAACCCAGGGAGCCAGCCGTTGATGAAAGGGTGGAACGCTCGGTGGCCCGTGACGAGACCTCCTCCGTGGATAAATACCAGGACAGGATGTCCTTGGTGGTGTCGCGACGACCTCATCGACGATTTTGATTCTCCTCGGGGCAGCCAGACGTCCACGTTGAGCCATTGCAAGTGTCCCGTCTCGTCGGGGATGCATTTGTATTTTGTCGTCGAGACGTTGAACTTGTCGGTCACTTCTGAAAAGCTTTGGATGGCCATCTTGTCGCAATTCCTGACTGGTTACTGTGTGTATCGTTTCCAGACCTTACGCCTACGGCCCACACCCACGCCCGCACCTGAGGGAAAAGAACCAAGTCCAGCCCAAATGTCCAACACAAAGAATAGATGATGGATGCTCGAACTTCTTCGACACACTGATCAGCAGCGGTAACAGAGACAGGCCAATGTTGGCGTTTCCCTCGGCACCGATGAAAGTATGGCTAGGGGGAGGAGTAGTCCGAAGTCAAGTGTCATCGGCCTGAGGAAAAGGTTGGCTCTCTTTCTTATCAAGATCCTCGACACAGACCGGACCGCGTATATTCCCAAAATGTGGTTTGTCATCGTGGAAAACCAGGGATGCCTCGGGGCCGCCGCTGTTTTGGGGAATGTTGCTCCGGAATCCGGATATGGACCGGATCCCTAGATATCTGCCTACATACTAGGTAAGTGTTAACGCCGTGCAGTATGTTTTCGGCCATTGAGACCAGCGGCACCGAGGGTACTTGAATTTCGGTACTGGGACCTTGACCACGTATACACTCCACACTTTCTTCCGCCCGGACAATAGAAATAGTTCCTACACGTTAAGGTAACCCTCGATGGATGGCGAAGGTGAGACTTTCCGCGGTAACGGCAAGCACCTACGATGATACGCTGAGGTAGCAGCTGGCCGGGCATTCGGGGCTCCGGGTGAAGGAACCGTATGTGCAATTGGTGGAGTTTGGCGACCCGGGCCTATGTGGAAGTGCAGGAAGTCCAGCAATCTCGATTCCAGTCGTCGGTCAAATAACACTCATTCACACGACGATTACCTGGTACTTAGGTGACGGCACTCACGATGGGTTAAGGAACACCGAGGGGAATTGAAGTCAGTTTTAAGTCTTGTATATTGCTTGGCTGGTGAGTAAGCTGCAAACTATTAGTTGGGGTTATAGGCACAGCCTATACATGGCCCCCCCTCCCCCCGGTAAAGTGATCTTGGCGGACGATTGGATACCTGTAGGTAGGACTTTGCGAGCATCTTACTCTCAACTATGACCATTGCACTCAAAAAGGATGTTCAGGACTCTCTGTGAGAAGATTATTTCCGATGCGTTCCTCCATGTATATATAGCTGACGGTGCTACCTACGGGCGAAAAAATGATCACCGTTGCCCCTGCCAGAAGGGGGCCAGCTACTAGACTAACTGTTCGAGAGTCGGAAACAACAAAGGGCGGTCCCAATGCAACGATACGTGCCACAACGCCCAACCATTTCTCCTAACATCTACTCAAAGGTGTCATCTGCGAGACGTCTTGTTTCGCCCGTGGCCGCAGGCACCATTCCAACAAAGAAATCTAGAGTCCGGGTCACGGGTTAGATACGTTATACCGTGGTCAGGTATATACATGTAGGTGAGGATAGTCGTAAGAACGGTCATAACTTTTTCGCAGATGTCTGACCGGAGAGTTCCAAGCCGGACAAATCACCGACGAACGGATCAAACGCTAAGACTCAGGTCGAGTTCCTGCACGCGACCCCATACTATGCGGGCCGCTTCGTTGACGCCGCCATCTGCGTCGATCATGCCCAGACCGACATCTTCGAGGCGAGGAGGATGAAATGTCTGCTGTCGAAGAGGTGCAAGAGGTGACGACGCCGACTGATAAAACTCTGAGGCTGTCGTCTGCAACTGCGGGATATGTGAAGATGAACAGTTTGAGACAGGAGGCCACATTTGGTGTAGGGTTGTCAGGGTGGAGTCTGTGTCTTCTGAAGGAGAGGCGGTTGTAGTGCAAGTTGGTTTCGACCTCGAGATTGTAGAAGACGCGGGGGTCGACGATAGATGAGAAAATGTAGGTTCAGATCCAGACCCAGACGCAGGCTGAGTGATCATTGTATTGGTCGCATTAATATCAGTGGTCGGAGTGACGAAGGGGAAATATGGCGGTAAAAGAAGGAGGGTGTTATCACGATTGGCGTCGAGATTTTCCTTACACTCTTCGTCCCGTCGAGACGGATGAAGTTGAGTCCGAGCATCCATGACGGACGGAGGAGAAGTGTTCTGATCAAGCGTAATCGTGACACCTCGGGACTGCATCATTGGAACTTCTTTACCGGTGTTCAGTTCTTGGAATGTCATCATCTCCTTGATGTCGGCGTGGTCAGAAATCTCTTTGTGGACGAGCTTTGAGGTGTTGTTGTGGGCACCGTTGTCGCGGAGTTTGAGAAGGTTCTGGACGACAAAGAATGCGGTGTGAGCATCCCATAGGCCGTCGCGGGTGTTACGGATGCGTGGGTGTGAGAATAGCTCCAGAGCCGTAGACAGGGTTTCGGGTTTTGTTGCTTTGAGGGTGAGGAAGTAGAGCATGGCGATGAGGTGAGTGGAGAGGGTGTAGATTCTTTCCGTGCTGTTGTTGGCTCCACCGGTGGGGGGTGCTCGACCGTTTGAGGAATACTCTAGTGAAAGGGAGAGGAGGGATTTGAGGGAGTCAAGGGCCACATCGAGATCTTCAGTTGGTGATGTGTCAGATTGGGACGAGGAACGTGATGACGTTGATGGTGAAGATATCACTTCCTCATCAGATGCCAATGGGCTGGGAAGATTTTCCCTGATGAGATAGCGGTAGCAGTGAAAATGAATCTTACACAGAAGTATGGTGTCCGTTTCGGTACGAGGGCAGGCTTGCTCAGAGTGTAGCGGAACCTCTGGTATGGCCGACAAGCATGACGAGGTGTCTCCATTGATGGAGGCAGAGAGGTTCGCCAACGCCGTGCCGTATCGCTCAAATTGGAGACCGAGCATGATTCTCTCTCGGAGGATGTCCAGGGGCATTTCATCTGACGACTTGCCCTTGTGTTCGAGGTTTTCGATGATGTGATGCAACGTCCAATTCTGGAGTTTCGTCAGGATGCTCTCCGCATGGGCAACATCTCGAAACCTGTCTGGAACGAGGTCGAGTTCCCCGTGGACCTCGGCGTCACTGACCAGAGTGACGAGCAAGCGCCTACGGTCGTCAAAGGCACTAGCTTGTATGTCCAGGTGGTTGAACATGGTTGTCAAACTCTCCATCAAGCCATCGCCAGTCTCGCACGTGCGGTCGGTCTGACATTGTTTCAGCAAGGTCAGACCACGATCAAGATGCCATATTGCCTTTGCCGAGTCACCGAGAAGTGACTCAAACGTGTAGAAGATCAGGCTACATATCAAAGCGGTCTCGGGGGAAGCGCCGTCTCGCGAAAGATACGCCCGTAGTTGTCGGTGACATTTACCAATCATGCTCATTGTTTTGACGGGCGGTGAGATCTGACTTGAGCCATGAGCATTGAGTCGGTGCTCCGAGACTACCAGGTCGCCGCACAGGTAGTCTTTGTGCAGCGAACCGAGGGCGATCAAGGCGTTGCGGATGACGGGTTCATGGAAGCTGCGCTGGAGAATCAGTTCGGTCCAGAGGGTGGTGTTTGAGTATGTCGAGAGGTTCCACGACGCCTGGCAGCAGTAGTAGTGCAGAAGTTGACGATCGCTTTGGCTTCCGGGGATCTTAAATGGGATGCTGTAGGTCGTTATACCGGAGTTGCCGGTTTTGTCGACGTGGGGCTTGTAACCCTCACATTTCCGTTGGGCGCGGAGGCACCGCTGGCATTCTGGTTTCGACTCATCGCATTTGACACGACGGGACCTGATGGGGAGGTCTGTTAGACTATTCATGACTTTGAAGGGACCGCAACACCAATACTGCTGGGTACAACGTACTTGCAAGTGAGGCAACCTGATCGAACCTTTGGCATGCTCTTGCGACCCTTTTTGACCGTGGCCGCAGCATCTCTTTTCGCCGCTGGCTCCATATGGGGTTCTCGTCGGTCGCCTGGGCTGTGACCTTTGCTCGTAAATTCTGGATGCATGCTGCAACAATCAGAGGATGGACTTGTCGAAATATACGAGCACGAACGCAACAAATAGACGGGAGGCCTTACGACAAAACGTGTGGGATCCACCTGGGAAGGATTCACAAGGTTGCCCAATCACGCTGAGCTAATGGCAGCCTCGTCTCAGCCTTGTCTTGCGCGTAGCTTTGAAAATATACGAGCAACGCCATCCCGGTGTTTGACTTCTTCTTCTTGTATGTTCTGCTGCTCGCTAGGCTGTGATCAAACATCCATCCATGATCCTGCTTCTCGCCCCTTAGTAGCAATGACAGGCTACGTTCTTGCACCATGGGCAATTTACGAGGCCAAAAATAACCTTCTGCAAGACCAGCATTGGATCATCCCTGCAGGTGTCAAGCTAAGCGTCGAGGTAGGTGGGTGAGTGAGTCCGTGAGTGAGTGAGTGAGGACGAGTACCTTTGGTACATAAGTCACCGTTCTCTGTAGCTACATGCTTCGCCAGAAGAAGAGTTCAATTCACTTTCTCCTGTTCATCCACCATGTTGTCATTCCCCGTCCTCCTGCTGTTCTCCAGCACCGTCTCGGCGACACACCTCGCCCTCCACCGCCGGGCATCCAACAGCAACAATGCACCTGGCAAAGATGCATCAACGCTCACGAGCACCCTCTTCAACACCGTCTTCGACGTCCACATCACCATCGGCAGTCAAATTGTCCCGGTGCTCGTCGACACGGGCAGCAGCGACACATACGTTATGCGCCAATCCTTCACCTGCATCAACAAAACCACCAACGCCATCATCCCACGGTCATCGTGCCTGTACGGCCCGACCCTCTACGACCCGGGGGCGAGCCAGACATACCAAGCCATCTCGAACGAATCCTTCGGCGTTGTCTACGGCGCGGGCATCGCCTCGGGTCTCATGGCCACCGAAACGATCACTCTCGGCGACTTGACGGCCCACAACGTCACGGTCGGGGTCGCAGACACATCGACGCCCATGGGCGACGGTCTCAACGTCGGCCTTCTGGGCCTGGCGTACCCGGCCCTCACGTCGGCGCATCCGGGACCCATATCCAACACGCCCAACGACACCTTCTACGCGAACCGCCTGCCGTACGACCCCATAGTCTTTACGATGCGCGACCAGGGCCTTCTCGAGTCTCCGATCTTCTCCATCGCCCTGGCGCGGACGCCGCAGAACGACTCGACGGGTTTCGGCGGGTACCTGTCCCTGGGCAGGCTACCGCCCGTGCAGCACGACGCAGCCTTCACCACGGTCCCCGTGGAAATCACTTCCGTCATACCGCTCAACGCCACCTCCGGCCAAAGGGTGAGGTCATACTGGACGCTCAGCGTGTCGGATGTCGTCGTTCGCAACACTTCGAGCCCCTCCGGCGTGTCCTCCCTGCTGGCTGGGACGACCAATGCGTCTCTCGCGGATGCAAACACCACGACGACGAACACGTCGTTCCAAGCGTTCGTCGACTCGGGGAACGACTTCACCTTCCTTCCAGGCCCGGCGGTGTCGCAGATCAGCTCCCTCTTCTCCCCGCCGGCCGTCTACGATCCGACGAGCCAACTGTACGTCGTAGACTGCGCGGCCGTGGCGCCGCAGATCGGCGTGACCATAGGCAACGACACCTTTTTCCACGACGGACGAGATTTGATTTACCAGACCGGCGAAGGGGCCGACGGACTATGCGTGTCGAGCATCGCGAGTGCAGACAGCGTTGCCATCGGGGAGATAAGCATAAGCATCCTCGGTGTGCCGTTTATGAAAAACGTGGTTTCCGTCTTCGACATCGGCAACAACGTGATGATTTTCGCCAAGTTGAAGGGAGACGTGACGCAGGGCGGCAGCGGCAGCACCGACGGGAGCAGTGGCGGGAATGGCACCGGCACCGGCACCGGCACCGGCAACAGTACCGCGGTGCCCAACGCAGCGACAGGTGTTTACTCGTTCAAACCTCAATCTGGAGGACACTTCCTCCTGATGCACGTGGCCATCGCTGTGTCGGCCGTATGTGTTGGGCTGGGCAGTCTGTCGCTCTAACCACCCTCACTGCCTGTAGGTACCCGAGGCACACAATCCCAAAGTCTTGTACTGAGCATGGCTCAATATATATCAAACAGTCCCACAATCCGTATTGGTCAAATCTCAGTCACCGGTCCTCATAAAAGTCAGTACAGCCGATTCATTCCAGACTGCTCCGGACTATCTATGTAGCTACAGACAAACAGAGATCCCTGTCACGGGGAGCCATCAATTGACCCGTTGGGCGCAAAATACAAATGCCATGCCGTAAATCACACCAATGAATAGAACACTTCGCAAAGGAACATTTCATATTTTGGTCTGAACCTCAAAACTTGCAGATTAATATCAATAGACTACATAAGCAAGCAGACATACATGTCTAGAACGATGACGCTACATCTGAAACAGTTTGCAAAAGTACGATGAATGCACCCAGGGTCCAATAGGTCGAACCAACCTGGTGGCCTTTCATCGCGAAAGGAATCCCCATCTGCTCCTTGTGCTGCTGCCGTGGAAGGGCTTGCTCCAGAGAAGAAAACAAACGCTTATGGACCTTGACATCATCTCATCAACAACAACCAGGGCCATCGCTGACATAGATCTAGCCAAAGATAAAATGTAGGATATACAGCTCGCGCTTCGCTTTTTATTCTTTTAGCCTCGCGGCTCAGTTCTCGCCTTTGTGACCCTTATACCTCGTTTAGGCAAACCAGAAAACATATGTCCGGATAGGAAGAGTGCAAATGATTTGGAAATATCTTGCGACATAATGGACGTGGTGACTTTGCGGAGTCTCGTTCTTTGGTGATGGTATCGACCTAGATCTTGGAGGCTAGCCAAGAATTGAGAGGTCGCTGCTTGTTCAAGATGGTCGACAGCTAGATTATACTCTGCCTTCTTCGAGCCTTCGGTGGTAGGCTTGGGTCCACTGACAGCAACCCAATGGATTCTTCAACAGACACTAGAGATAGCTTCTGTATGAGGGTGCAGCCACGTTGGAGGTGGAGGACATGTGATGAACAAAGTTGAGGTGCCCTGCACGCTGAGCACCTATTGGGTCCCGTGACGATTCTGATACAAGTCTCTTGTGACTCGAAATCCTCCTCTTTGGGCGAAACGTAGTTCATACAACCTCTCCGGGATCAATGTCGACGTCTTAATATATAGAGACAACCACCCGTAGTGTACAAGTGTGGCCTGTGAAGAAGTTCTTCTCAGCCACAGCAGAAGATTCGTCTCCACCAAGGCGTGTGAATGTTGTCGTCTTCGAAGCCAGACTTTTCGTTCATCGCAGGATTGACGTTAAGTGATTGCTGGTTCTGCTGCACCGAAGCAGGCATATGATAGGAAGAGGTGCCAGCACCACTGACATTAAGGGTGTGACCCTTGGAGCCAAAGGGAGTGTATTGGGGATAGTTCTGGGGGCCAGCGCCATCTTGCCTTCTAGCTTCGACGACTCTGCGCACGATCACTTGGGGTGCAAGTTAGTACCGTTGCGCGCTGAAACTGGGGATTCACTTACAGGCAAATGTCTCTTCAATATTAACCATCTCCCGAGCGCTTGTTTCCATAAAACCGCAGCCTTTGCTCTTAGCATATTCCCATCCAACCTTACTACTGACGACGCGTGCATCTTTCAAGTCACACTTGTTTCCAGCCATGATCTTGATGGGAGGAAACTTCCAACCGTCTTCTCGTCGACCTCGGACTTTGGGGCCCTTTTCCCTCAAGAGACGACTATTTTCTTCCAGTCTGTTCTCTGCCTCAATATCGATCATGTCGAGGAACCATGACAGTCCTTCCAGAGAAGCGGCATTGGTAATGTCGTAGACCAACAGAAAAGCATCAGACTGCAGGTTCGAGGCAGCCCAGAGACTTCGGTATTCTTCTTGTCCCGCGGTATCTGTCAGAGAGAGGTAATAATTCAAGCCATCGACCGTTCGAGTCACCGAGTAGGAGTCTTCAATGGTGGGATCGTACTCAGAGGTCCATTGTGACCTTACCAGGCGCAGCGTTATCGACGATTTACCTGCGCACCAGACATGTTAACAAAAGTCCCTTGGCTACTGATCAGACGAGCAGGACGTACCACAACCTCCATCTCCGCATATGGTGATGGAGATTTTGTCTGCCATGGTAATCAAGTTTCCACCGCCGTCTTCAATTGAGATGCTCAAAGAAGAAGTGGCCTGGCAGTTGCGATCGAGAGGCGCGAACAGAGCCCGTGGCTCTTGTTCGGTTTTCTGATTTCGCTGGACGGGATAATTCAGGGCGAAATGCGCAAGGCCCGCACAGTGTCCAAGCACTCGATTTTGACAGCACTGTGGTCCTTCTTATATTTCGGGATTGCGATTTGGGCCAGGAGAGTGGTCGTTCGTTGATCGTGCACGGACTCGGGATGCGCCAGCTGGGCCGGGACGGACACGGGGAGGATTCTTGATGAAGTTATATTTTCCCTCACTCGGAAAAGGTAAGAAGCATGTGGGATGTTGCGAGGAAGGTCGCGGCGAGGAAGGGATTTAGCATGCAACCTTTCGTGGGAGATGAACCCAGCCTTGGTTGCGCAAAGGTACCGGGGGCGAGAGGAGATGGGTTATTGGGCAGGCTCGACTGGGATATTCGACGAGAACTGGACCTCTGGAGCCGAGGCAGGAGCAGGAGACGATGCAAGAGTAAGGGAGAGCGCGAGAATGAAGTAGGACTGAACCGGGTCGGCCGTGTGATAGTGGTAGAAAGGAGTGGGAGGGAGGATGTGAAAATATGCAGACGATTGAGTCGAGATTCCGAAAGGCTGGGTGGTTGACAGGGATGAACAGCGACAGTCCCACGATGGCGTGTCCCACTATCTCGGGCAGCAAAATGACGGCAGAGAAGCGCAAAGAGATCGACTTGTGAGGCACTAGGCGAGGGAATGAGAGAGGGAAAACAGCAGGACGAAAGGGATGATCAACTACAGCGTCGCAATGATACAATGACATTAGATGGACCAGGGCGAGGGCAAAGGTGGTCGTCCTCGGTACCTGCTAACTTTTAGTGTACGAGTCCCAGTATCATGTGCGAACGGCTTTGATGAATTATGCCCGTTCGAGGAAATGATAGACACAGCCAGTCAGCCTCAAGTGCATCCTCGGATCCTCCATACAAAGACCCGCGCATGGAGCAAAAGCAATCCAACACTCTCAGAGGAAGCGAGGCTGTTAGCTTCAGGTAAGCGAAAGTATCAAGGGGTGTTTGGGATTTGCGGAAACCCGGTGCGCCTATAGCAAGTGCGTTGGTAGGTGCCTAGGGGTCTTGGCCTCGCCTGAGGAGCCCCCAAAACCGCCATGAGGCCCCGTAACTTTCGGGGAAAGGGGGGAGCCCGAGCCCTTGTGTCTGGGTCCTCATACTAGCCAAATACTACCCTAGTCACCTACCTTGGTCAACACACTTGGTGATAAATCCTGCGACAGCCAGTAAACAGGGCAGCCAGTCAGTGGTTGGGCATCAAATCAGTTGATCGACGGTACTGAATGTGACCTCCTCCTGCAAGTGCCTCGACTTGAAGAGGTGGCGATGACCACGTCCGATACTTGCTAGGCGAATATGGCGTACACAGTACCAGGACTCGTACTTGAAGACGACGCTTTGATATGTCGGTAAGTACACATTACAGCATCTCTTATAGATACTGCTTCTGAATAGCCCAGTACTGTACAGTTAGGTTAAAGATCACTTACCTAACTGAACTGTTGCCTCGTATTGTATGTTCATGTACCCATCAGCTGTCCACTGGGCACCACCAGCACGAGACTTCCGGGCCTTTTACACCCTAATTACGGGTACGGATATTGGATACTGGGACGGAAGATTCAGGCGAGCCTTAGGGGCGGGGCACGCTGAGAAAAGTGAGCCTTCGAAGTGCATCTTGCATCCCACCTAAAGTACCTATTGTACAAGTACGTACTAGTTAACGCGGCTAGCTATCTTTCCCATTAACTGAATTGAACGTAGACCGTAACAATGGTGGGCTCCGTCCGTGGCCTTGCATTTCACCTAGCCTCCCGTCAGTGGATAGGAAGGCCCAGTGTGTGTACAACTACATCACCCTCACCACCGTCCCTCGCATACACGCTAAGCATCGACAATCACCGAGATCGAACCTTTACAGTTTACGGAACGGACTGCGTTACGAAATGCAAGCATGACAATGCCTACTGGGGGGAGTCCAGTCTTAAATCTTCCCGCGTGAACAAGCCTGTATCAAACAAGGTCTGCTGGACCCAGTCCAAGGCGCAGACATCACAATTCCGTCACCTTCGTCCACATGTTCTTCGACGGAAGCGGCGCTTTTGAGTGGGTTTCCAACATCCTGGCGCTCCTTTGCCGTACCTCGTCCCGCAGTTTCGGCCAGTCAACATTCAGAACCTGGCCATCCTTCTTCATTACTTTGCCGTCGATCAAGACAGTGTCAATGTTGCCAACGTGAGCGTTGAACATGAGAGCTCCTACCGGGTGGGTTACGGGCACCACGTTCATGTCGTCACATCGAGTGATGATGAGATCTGCTCTCTTGCCGGGTGTGATGCTGCCTATGAGATGATCGAGGCCAATCGACTTGGCTCCTCCCATGGTTGCCATGTACAGCGCCTCTTCGGACTTGGGCTGAATGTCATATGGAGGAGGTGCCTGACCCAGTACTTCAAGGTGCCGCCGCCCCCGCTCCGCCTGAAGCAGAAGACGCATGACTGCAAGCATGTCGTTGTTCTGATTGCTCGTGATGTCGATCCCGAGGCCGACGTGGCACCCAGCTGCCGCAGCCTTGAATGCCACGGGGTGGCCCATGCCCATCTGAAGCTCAGTTTCGGGCGTCGATGAGATGCCCGCCCCAGACTGTTCGATAAGACTGATCTCCGAGTCGGTGAAGGAGGACCCATGACTGAACAAGAGGTCTTTGTCAAGATATTTGTCGTCTCCAAGCCGCTGGACTATTTGATGGTCGAAGTCGTAGTTGCCCAATGAAACATGCATCGTGGTGACCCGGGCCCCGATACTCCGAAAGAAGTCGATTTCCTCCTGCAGAGCTTCCGGACTCATGCCCTCCGCCTCCGCTGGTGCTCCTCCAAACGTCAACAGATGCTCATTGGGATCATTATCCGGGAAATGTTGTTGCCGGACCCTCCTAGCGTCAGCTCTGCGAGCAGCCTTATCAAAGCCTGCTGGGGTTGATACAGTGTGGTTTGATCCAGGAAGGTCTGCTTGACTGGGGTTCTCATAGAATCCATAGCACCAGGTCCCGCGAATACCAGCATCCTTCAAAGCTTTGACCGCTGCATCGCTATGTGCCGACGAGTTCAGGATGTGACAATGGTCGATGACTGTCGTGACGCCGCTATTGATCAGGTCCAACGCCGCAAAATGGTTCGAGGTGTATACATCCTCTGGAGTGAAGATACTACCATACACCAGCCGAATGTGCTCAAGATAGTTCGCCAACGACCAGTCAGTCGTCACCCCACGAATCAATTGCTGCCACATGTGGTGGTGAGTATCGACAAACCCTGGCGACACCAAACAATGAGAGCAGTCAATCAATTCTCCCGAGGTCCCAGAGCTCAAGTTTGGTCCGACCTCCTTAATGACACCATCTTCGATTAGAACGTCACAGTTCTCCTTAACGCCAATCTTCTCATCGACACTTATCACTGTAGCATTCCTGAGGAGTAAAGATGACGCCATATTGGACCTTGGAGCAAACTCGAACTCGACAGGAAACGACTTCGGATGTGTTTCAACATCTTCTTCCTTTCCGCGACGGGTCTGGTCGAGTCAGCTTTATACACTGTTTGGGATTATCCGAATGAGTTCGGCCAAAGTGATGAGTATTCGGCATATGGACATGTTGGCATGACGTCTCCCCACACCTCTCCGTATTCACCCCAGAGATGGAGAGGCGAGTCTCCATCGAGAGAGCACGGAGTGGTGTGGGGAATATGCTGACGCTTGCTGGTCGGGCAACGATGTCTCCTCGGTTGAGAATTTGTACGGTTCATGGAAAGCCTCGCAAGATGTTCAAACCCCGGTTTTATCAGCGTGATCGCCTCGGCAGTCGTAGCCAATGACAATCCAACTGCCACCGTGTGAAGGGATGGTGAGCAGTCAACATAACGCCGTCGAAAACCCAAGAACGTTTTAGAGCGAACTTTCAGCCCCGGCACGAACGATGTCCCGAAACTTTTGACGGCGCTGGTCGGCCTTACATGAACTATCTCACATCATTCTCCGAGGGCCCCTATCATCCCTCTTGCTGTAGAAGTTCCGAGATCCAATCCTCGATGTGTCCCATGGAGTTGACGTTTGTCACTTCATTGGCAACATCGAAACCTCCACCGAAGTCATAGTAGTCCAGGTTTTCCGACGGCAAGAACGGGTCCAACATCACAGGCAACTGGCCGTTCATTTCCCTGCACTCACGAGAGATCTGCGTGATAAAGGCCGCAATGCTGTCCTCCTCAAGGTTCGACTCTCTGGTTCCTGGATCGTCCAAACCAAGATCGCCAATATCCTCTGCTCCTCTGGCAAAGCAACCCTCCTCGCTGACAATAATCGTGTTATGTGTCAAGATCGAAAGCCGCGCTCGTGGGTTGGCCATTTTGAATCCTCTCAACGCTGCTGGAGACATGTTCTTGGGCTCATCTGTCAGTGGAACCACCCGGCTTGCATGGAGCTTGTAAAGACCGCATGCAAATCGTCCCTGCAAGTCCCGATGTCAATACTAGTGCCATCAAAAGCGGCTGAAAGTCTTACCAGAATCTTGGTGAATCTCCACTGTCTACCCATGACCTGCATGGTCTGAAGGTTTGCTAGAATGCTACGGACGGCACGCTGCTTTACATCAGGCTTGGAGCACCATAAGAATGGTGTCTGTATGGCGCATGCTGCGTATGCAGCATATCCGATAAAACTAGGCAATCGTGCTGCGTCCCAGTCGGATGCCAACGTGGCCTCTAAGAGGAATGACACAGCATTGGCGTGTTCGAGTGCCGTCTGACCTGACAATTGTTGTGCGTACGCACATGAGTCGTCGAAAGCGCTCCACGAGAACAGGGGAACAATGGATGAGTGGAGAGAACACCAACACTGGTGATATATGATATGCAACAAGAGGAGATTCGCCAGGTCATCGGGCGGCACTAAGGATATGTTGGCGGGATCTAGGTGAAAACACGAAGCAAGCCTGGAATATGTATCGTGGATGCGACCATCAAGAGCCTGGATGTCGCTCAGCCTTGTTGCCAGATTTGACTCGGGTTGCCTTGTGAGGGCGACGACAGCGGACCATACAGCCATCGCTCGAATCAGTTCTGCATAGATGCTCTGGCTGCTTTCGCCTGATTTCAGAGTGACACCTCCTTGCGGCCTCCCTCTGTCGAAGTCCTCTTGGCGACAAGGAAGAGAGGCGCGGAGCATGGCCTCTGTTGGCACTTTGGGAAAGAGGCTGTCTTGGAGGAAGGCGTTGAGGAGATAGCAAGCCCAGAAACGCCTTCGACGAATTTCGGCCTGCAGAGGCTCTGCCACTTCTTGCCGGGCGAAGGGCAACCCAATTGTCCATGCTGTGGATGAGGCGATTCCTGTCATATCATTCAACGTTTGTCAACGACGCAAGTGGCACACGTCCCGTCTTACCTGACTGGACAGCCGCCCTTCGGTAGTCATCCATGCTGTACCAGAACAGGCTCAGATTCAGGAAAACGACGATGTTCTCCGAGCATGGGGACTCGACTTCCTGCAAGGCCACTCTACCGGCCTCTTCCGCCCACTCCCGGCAGAATCCATTTTCAACTAGAACAGCAGAACCCTTTGGGTCTCTGAAGAATCTGGTTCACCCTTTGTCAGCTGGAACGAATTGGCTCCCAGAAGGCAGGGGCGTACTTTGCGGCCAGGGCGCAGAAGCATAGCACTATGTCAGACCTCACACTCTGAGCTTCGAGAGCCGCTTCAAGAGAAGGCCTGTGGAAAAGAAGCCGTGCATTGTAGATGTAGGTGAAGTAGAGATCAACTAATGTCGGGAGAAGCGCGGATGGCACGCCAAAGTATCTTTTCTCCGGGGGGTTCAGGCGCAAGGGCGAGCCAGTGTATTCGCTTGCTGGTACCGGTTTGTGTGCCGAGGCATGGCTTGAGGCTCGCCGCCGAGCCTGAAGTGCTGCCGCGACCGGTTTGTACACACACGGCCGGGACAAGCGTGTACAGCGGGCACAACTCGGCTTTTCACCACCACATCTCAGCTGTGCAGACACAGTCAGTCAGTACTCTCACGTCTCAAAGGACCACCGGTACCTTTTGCGCGTTACAGCTATCGCAGGATCTTCTAGGTCGTCCAGCCATTGATCCCTCTCCCCGTTTCCGAATGCACAGAAAGGTATTCACGAGTGCACACTGATTCGGGAAATGAGGAAAGCCTGACCGTTCATATCCCGACTGCCGCGCACTTTAAACATCACAGCTGGTGGGAACATTGTGCGCGGGGAACAGCGTCAGTCAGACCACTAGGCCAGTCAGTCACCGTCAGCCTTGCTCTTAACACTCTCTCAACACGGCCATGGCTTCGGCATTCTGTCGAAGACCGTCGGGAAATAGTTTCCCTCAAGCGACTAGCCCAATGCCTGACGGTTGCACAATTGCGGAGGATGTGTTAGCTCCGATGTCCGGACTCCGACTGACTTTGCCTCGCCTTTGTTTCGGCAGCACTGTCCTGTGTTTGTCTCGTGCTCGATCAAGGTCAATCTCGGCTGCCAGAGGAGAACTTCAGCTCTCCGCCCCGTCAGTGCAGTCGACAGCGGCGTTACAGTCTCTACAGTCGGAGCCATGGCGAATTCTGTCAGCCCATATACCATTGACAACCTCCCATATGGAGTCATCTCTACTAAGGACAAGCCCAAAAAGCGATGTGCAGTTGCGTTCGAGGATTCTGCAATAGACATTGATCTGCTATACCACGAAGGCTTCTTCTCCTCCATCGCCGAGCTGAAGGATAATGTCTTTGCCCACGTAAGTCGTTCTGGTGCCGTTGCTAGAGTCTCTTCGATCTTACCGTTCCTAGGGCAACTGGAACGCCTTTGCAGTCCTACCAGCAGGCGTCCGGACTGCCTTTCGAGGTCTGCTCAAATCTGGGATCGCGGATGGCAGCGTCCAGAAAGCCATGGTACCGTTGGCCAGCGTCCAGAATCATCTGCCTATGCACATACACAATTTCTCGGATTTCTACTGCTCACTTGAGCACACCAAGAATGTATGAGGCCTCTTCTGCTCATGCCCAGGGGAATGTACCCTGAAGCTAAACTTCAACAGTGCTCCGACGTCTTCAACTTGACCATTCAGCCGAACTGGTTCAAAATGCCGTCGGTGTACAATGGCCGCACTTCGAGTCTTGCGGTGTCAGGGACTCCGTTCCACCGCCCTTGTGGGATGTACCCTGACTCACGAGGCTCGGACCAGATCTCTTTCAAGCCAGAATCGCACATGGACTATGAACTAGAGATGGGTGTGTGGCTGTCTAGGCCCGTCCCTAAGGGCCAACGAGTGAAGATCGCCAATGCCCACGACCACATTTTTGGCCTGACGCTGCTGAATGACTGGTCAGCGCGGCAGATTCAGGGTTTCGAAATGCCGCCTCTGGGCCCGTTCCATTCCAAGGGTAGCTGTACCACTGTGAGCTCTTGGATTGTCCCAATCGAGGCCCTCGAGCCGGTGAGATGCGAGAGGAAGACCAAGCAAGAACCTGCACCGCCGCCACATCTCACTTGGCAAGAGGACGACAAGGCGACGTTCGACATCGACTTGAATCTTACTCTGCTTCGTAAGTTCCTGTTCTGCTCGTGGACAATGTCAAGACAAAGTGAATTTGAAGCTAACAGTCAATCATCAGGGGATGGCACGTCGTATACTTTGTGCGAAAGTAACCTCAACGAGTTGCATTGGACACCATACCAACAAATAGCGCATTTGTCTGCTGCGGGCGAGGGTCTTTCCCCAGGAGATGTGTTTGGCACGGGCACCATCTCAAGTCCCGTAGGTGTTCGGATTCTCTTCTTCTCTGACGAGTGACTGTGTGAGTTTCATACCGCTGACATATTGAACGCCCTATAGCGTACGAACGCCGATGGCGAAAGGATTGGACTTGGATGTCTCTTTGAGCGAAACTTGCCTAACGCACGACTCAAGTCGATGCCATCGGACTTGGTAGACACGTTCCTCAAGGACGGCGATGAAATCATTTTGCAGGGATGGTGCAAGGATAAAGCTTCTGGAAAAGTGATCCTTGGATTTGGTGAATGTCGAGGCAAAATCCTGCCTGCCATAGTGGATTGAGCACCGTACACGGGCCTTAGGGCCTTTGGCTAGTAGGGGGTACCTTCCAGGCGGTGTCCTAGGCCTGTCTATCTGGATCTCATAACAGTATGGATCATGTTGATGCAAATAACTAATAATAAGTCAATAGCCGAAATCTGCGCCTACAACAAGTCCTAAGTCAAGGGCCCCCCCATCCCTAACCTCGCTTGAATAGGTACTTATTGTAGGCTAGTAGGCACCGATGAGTCTGTAGGGACTCGTCTCGTAGTTGAAGCGGCCTCCAAGTAGCTCGTATTCCCACATTCCGCCACTGTCCATGCCGATTCCTAACTTGACACAACTTCCTATAAAATGCTTTGTGGCTGATTCAAGAATGACTTCTTCACGAGACAGATGTCTCGATCTTGCTCGCCTTTCTTCAAAATGCCCTGCAACCTCATTCCTCGTGTCGTGTATGTTTCGTGCTGGCGCACCACGTCTACTTACAAATCCCCTGTGGCCTTCAAACGACAAAAGTCGCACCCGTTTAAATACTGTTACACAAACGATCAACTTTTCAAGAGCGGTTACGCTTGGGGCTGAATTTCCATCTAGCGCTTCACGGTCCAATGAGCCTCGAGATTCAACCGACATTTCATGCCTTAAGGCTTTCCAGCAGCACGCCCTGATTGACCTGGCCAAGACACAGCCTCGCTCTTTTTTTAGGGCCTTCCTCTAAACATACATGTCAACGGGCACCTTCGCTAATCTCCAGCTCTAGACTTGCGGCGCATGGCTATACCTTGATTGTCTAAGGCTCAGTCCTCGATGTAAGTTGATGACGATGCGTGAGTGGCTGTCTTGCTTGGCCGTGTTGACAAGCGAGCTCTATCTTTTCATGATATAGCCCCAAGATACTCTGTTTGACCCCCATCCCATACTCATGCATCCAAGCTTCGTCAGCCAGCCACTGCTTCGTCATGCTGCTGATCCCCAGAACGACATTCGAGACCTTTGGCTTCCAAAGTCTCGCTGCTGCCTGTACAACTAATGTGACGCAGCAATGAGGTCTGGTATATACGAGGTTCTGCCATGGCAGAACGATGCCTCTACAGATCAAACGTACCGTTATCGACCTGGTACGTTCGAGATGGATCACCCTTCATCAATCGATCGTTCGAAGAAAGACACAACAGATATCGAACATTCAAACCGATTCAGGCACGTCCCCAGAAGCCCGTCATGGTGGGATCGAATGACTTTCGACAATTGGTTTTGGGAATTGGGAGCAGCATCGCTGTGCCTGTGTGTCCTTGCGAGTATTGCTGGCATCCTAATAGCGTACAACAACCACGCCGTTCCAGACTTACCAGAAACAATCTCAATCAACGCCATCATTTCATTTCTTGCCTCTCTCGCAAAAGCAAGCTTGATGGTCCTTTTAGCCGCTTCCATCCGTCAAGAAAAATGGTTATGGTTTATTGGCAAGCCTCGTCCTTTGAACGTTGTGGACGCTTTCGAGGAAGCCAGTCGCGGCCATACGGGTCCTTGGAACTCCTTTTGTCGTGGAAGGCAAGGTGAGAATACATCCCCGGACTATCGACACGACCCAACCCAGCTAACGTGAACCACTCGCTGTCTAGTCTTCGCGCTTTACTCGCCGCACTCGTCACCCTCCTGGCTCTAGGCTTTGAACCATTCATCCAGCAACTCGTCGACATCGATGTGGTCAATGTCCCAACAGACACGGAACCTGCCACGATCCGCACACCCACTTCGTACAATGAGTCGGTCCTTGGGAATCCAGGTGGCTCCAGCCTGTCCCTGAACGCTCTCATTGGCGCTTTTGGCGGTGCATCTGGCGCCGTTCCCGACCCAGTCTGTCCAACCGGGAACTGCACGTGGCCTCTATACGACACGCTCGCGCTCTGCACAGCATGCGAAGACATGACTGGCCAAGTCAAAGTCTCGGGCGACGTTTACGACATCAATCTGACATCGCGCTTGGAAGACTATAGCCAAGGCGACGGCTCCGAGACCACGTCGACGTGGACACCGACGTACTCGTTCCCCCACGGAAACAGTATCAACGTGAGCGTGGATCTCGAACTCGCCCTGGGCTCCGCGGTGCAATGGTCGGTGGCATACCCCCGGCGGACGGTGTGGCCTCTCAACATCGACGCCACGCCCGACTCTCTGTGGACATACTCCTGGGACAACCGATCCTATACGTCTCTCCCCGTGTCGCCGCTGTTGGCAATGGGCTACCTCGACACCACGCTCTCGCCCGACTCGTCCCGTCTCGTGGTGTCCCGCGCGACGGCGTGCTCCTTCACCCCGTGCGTACGCACGACGCTCACGAAAGTGCAGTCCGGCGCCACACACTCGACGGTCCAGGCGACGTCGTACGGGTCCGTGATCATCGGTCGCCAGCAGCCCGACGGCTCGACCAAATCAGGCTGGACCGACACGGTCAACGGGACGACCTTCTCGGTCTACGACTCGGGCCAGGGCGACGTGCAGGGCCACGCGTTCCTCCTCATCCAAGCCCTCCGCATCGCGCTGGAAGGGAACACGACCTACGTCTTCAGCGGATACTGGTACGCCGACCCCGACCCTTCGCTAGGAGAAGCGGATTCGACATTCAACGCCACCGTCTTCACCCAGACAAGCGGTCCGTGGTCCTCGGCCGGCCAACAAGCCATCGACGCCAACGGAAACTTCGCCGACATCGCCACCGACGTCGGTGTCGCCCTGACCGGACGGTTCCAGCAACTCCAGACCTCGACGGCACGAGGTACCGCGCTGCGGACCCAGGCCATCGTCGTCGTGCGTTGGCCCTGGATGGCGTATCCCCTGTCGTTGTTCGCGTTGGGGGTGACGGCTCTGATTCTTACCGTTCTCGCGACCCGCACCGCCCACATGGCCGTGTGGAAGGAGTCGACTCTGCCTCTGCTATTCAGGTATGCCGGTGCTAGTCCCGGTGCCGGTGCCGCCGCCGATGCCAGTGTCCGTGGCCGTGACCATCACACGGACACTAACGGCAATGGAAGGCCAGACAGTCCCAACACTGAAGAAAACGTCCCCGGTCGACGTCGGCCCCCAGGACAGAATGATACGACGCCCTCATCTTCATTCTCATTCTCAAACACGATTCCTTCTCGACCGTCCGTCTCGACGACACTCAACGGTACAGAGACGCGACCGAGTAGAGCGAGAGACGCGCGAAGGACACATGATTCGGATCGCGTAAGTGTGATGGTCGCGCAAGCGGCGGCCGAACAAATTCAATTACGCCGTCACGATTCATTTTGGATGTTGGAATCGAGTCGTGGTGGTGGTGGTGGCGGTGGTGGCGGCGGGCGTGAGGTGGATGAACTTGAATATGACCGTGACCGTGACCATGACCATGACCATATGCGTGTATAGTAGTACCTTTGGTACATGACATAGTCCTGCACTTTTACCCACAGCGCACGCACTTACCTACCTGAGGTATACAAGTGATAAATCCACACCCGTCAAAGTTATTCTGGATGTCTTCTCATTGACGGACGGTAATTCTCTAGGATATTCGACTTGACGCACACGCAGGCAAGCATACATTTCTTGTAGGAACTATTAAATGCCTCTTTGTAAAGGAGCCGTTTCATTATACGTGTACATACCATACATACATGCATACTTACACACCCATCTCACCTCCATCTCCTTGACCCCCCTCAGCAGAGCAGATATATATGTGTATATATGGCTGGCTGGCTGGCTCGTTGGTTGGCGTGAGCCCCATAAAGTGCACATCACTCTCTTCTATAGACATTCTCGTCGAAACCGAAAATAAAGACAAAAAAATTTGGTTGGGCATTCATCAACATCTTTCTCGTTCGTGGCCGCTGAAAAACAAACAAACACAGCGATGCTGGACGTTGTAGATCTCGGACACGCGCACCGGCAACAAGCAACATACAATGTTCCCGAGACCTTCACGACTTTCGGCCTGCTGCTTCTCAGCCACCCGGATCTTCTTCCATTTCATATCAAAATGCCGAAAAGTTGTCGCCAAAAGCTAAAGTCCCCAGGATTTCGCATTGCACCTTCGCTGCTCGGAGTTTCTGTACCAGATGCTGTTCTACAGCGAGTCAACGAGCCCAACATGACAGATCAAATGTCCACACCATTTCACGTTAGAATTGTCGTGTGTTCCCTGAGAGAGTCGTCAAACGTGAACAAAGGTGACCAATGAAATAGGTATTAGTAGATGGAAAGGAAAGATCATCAACTCCCAGTTATTCGTGCGTAGTAGAGTCGTCATAATTGCGCGTCGTCATGAATGTACTTGCTGAACGTCGTTGATGGGTATAGTGGTGATGCATTCAACACCCCTTGTCGAACAAGATCCGGCACCATGGTGGTGTGACCGCCAAAATCATTCAGAACGTTTAAATGGTCTTGGCCATACGCAAAACATAGGTGCCTCCATTGATGATCAACACGGTTGAGTTGTCGTCTACTTGTGCGTCTGTCGTTGCGGGTGAGCGCCAGTCATTTTCAACTGCATCGATGGAATGCAGTGTCTTGCAGGTCGTGGTTGCAGTCTTTTTCAATTAGCGGGCAGGCCATCGCTGAGAATGATTGCTGAAACATCGACCCCACGAAAGGTATATCTCGATGTCAGTTCGACAGATACTTGTGGCTGAATTCATGTTGAAGTGTCAAGTTGGAAGTACGTTAGGCCCGGGTGGCTCTTCTGCCTCTTCGATTTTTGGAGGCATCGCTCCTCGCCAAACTGTATTATCCTCCTCTTTCATGACTTTCACTGCTTGTCCATTCACAATTGTTCCATTGACAACTCCAGCGACTTGCATGCCTGTTGCGAGGGGAGATGAGCCTCCTGTCTTACCGGTAATCTGACCAGCAGGTGTACCTTTAAGTGTTGGTCCTTGAGCTGGGGAAGTCGAAGAGGCTCTGTCACTGTGACCCGAACTCTTTCGCGGAGAGACTCGTCCTTGCTACATGGAGAAAATTTGTTAGTCCTGATCACAATTTCCACAGATAGGTCAAATCGTGGGAAAAATCCCAGCAACTCACCTGTTTGGCCCATCGAAGACCACAGCTATTACACAAATCACGCTGGCCACTGGGACCCCTTCTCCATTCTGGCGTTACTCTTGTGTGACAGTTGGCACAGTCCTTTTCCAACTGTCCAAGGCCCTTTCTCCTCTTGCGCTTCTTCTTACGACTCAATAGAGCCTGCAACTCTTCAGCAAGCACACGATTCTTCCGTTCCATTTGCCGAAGTTCATACTGCCAACTAGAGCTTCGTGTAGTCTTCAGCTCATCGAAGATGTTATCCTCCGAAGCTAGGGACTCATCTTGGTTTCCAAGTGGAAGTCCGTGGCTGCCTGCTTGGGTCACTGCCCCCTCAGCCACCGAAGAGATAGATGATGACTCGCCCGGTATAGTGCCCGACCTACTAGACGTAACCGTGAGTGGTGTCGCGGATCCCACCGATGCTCGATCAGTTCTTGGTGATGGTGCACTCGATTTCTGGTTCAGCAAGGCAGCCCGTGTCATTTTTAGTAATCTTGTCTGCGCGAGAAGGAATGTCGGCTTATAGCCCCGTTTTGCATCACCCGGGTAAAGGGTCGTCTGTGCATGTAGAACTTGGCCGCGGCGGTTCTGGAGATCGTGTCGAAATGTCACATTGCCTCCGGCCCGTGCGATCTCTAAGACCCGAGCAAACTCCTTCTTGGAGTCTGGTCTCATCAAAGACTGCATGCTTGTTCCCACGAGATCTTCTGGTAGACGATCGAGCATTACCCGGGATGTCGAGGAGACATGTAAGAACAACCCAGACGTAGAGATTTTCGACCACAGCTCACTTTCACCTGTGGCACCTTCAGACGATAGTTCATTCTTGTCGAGTGCATAGACTGGTCTCTCACGCCCAACAAGAATGATGCACTTCTTGCTTTTGCCTTGTTCCGAATGTAATGACCCGTGTGCCTCGAACCAAGTGTAGCCGCTGTACTTTCGTCGGATTCGATAGACAATGTTGACAGTGTTTCCACTGGAAGAGTCCTTCAACTCTCGAGTGACTGGAACAATATCGCTGGGATGGCAGACAGCCGACAGAGCTGTACCCACCAATTCATTGGGGTCGTACTCGAGAACTTTTCGACTGGCGGGTGACAAATAGAGAAACAGCCCTTTCAATGACAAAACATGAACAACATCGTCTGTATTCTCCAGTAGTACTTTGTCCCATATCCGCCTAGATAGCTCGGATTCACCACGACCAAACGTAGCAAGGACTTTTGAAACTTCGTCTTTGGGAACTGTTTGGCTCATCTCGGGCAATACTTGGCTTGCGTCGGGTGGAGCAGGAAGTGTATAAGCAGGGAGAGAACTTCGGTTATAATTGATTTCATAGCTCCCATCTTTTCCAACAAGTTAGTAAATGCAATAACGAAGTAGGACAGGTCATGCAAACCACTTACCAGGGTTTCTTTTGGAAACTGAGCCTGGCTGCTCGACCAGGTCAACTTGAAAGCCGACGTAGAATTTGTAGTCCTCGGAGTCGAATTGTATGGGTATCATGGTTAGCAGGTTCATAAAGGGTTGTCCACCCTTCCGGTAATTGATCAAGCTGAGCTGTGCTTCAGCCCGCTTCGAAATCTGATTCTTGAGATATAGAACAGAATTATCGTCGACATATTTCCTTTTGACGCCCGATTGGACCTTTCCGTCTGGTGCCTGAAGGAACCGACAATTTCTCCCTAGAATTTCGTGCTTTGTGTAGCCCGTGAGCCGCTCAAACATCTCGGAGCAGTAAACGATGGGAAGGTCATATTTCTCAAGGTCACAGACGACAAAAGCGCAAGACAAATCAACAGGACCGATGTTAATTTCAGGGTGTGGTCTTGTAGCGACACGCATCTAACATCATGTCAACCGGGCCACTTAGACTGTCACCGGACTGATCTTACCAAAACACCAAGCATATCAAACCCACTTGATGAATAAACATTAGGATATTTGGACAGGCTCGGTTGGGGGACAGAGGGGCCGGAGACCTGTGGCATATGTGGTAGGCTTGGGGGATTCATAGCTCTTGAACTTGGGGTCATATCTGGCCGCTTTGTCAGCACAAGTAATAGAGGCTCAAGGGAGAACGTACTGCCACTACTAGGGAATGAGGGCTGTGCGTCCACAGATGTGCTCCTGGAAACGCTATTCGGTACGTGCATGGGCGAGGGCATAGTCGAAGCTGGTCCCACCTGCATGGCAGAAAGAGACCCATGACCTCCCATTTGTCGGGCGCTGTTGGAAAATGTCTGGGGTAGCGCAGACATACTTTGTGCCATTGCGGCCATTGGATTGTTCAAATGCGAACCAGGATCCTGACCATTAGGTTGGAAAGACATTGCGAAGTTCTGGTCAAGAGGAGAATCGGTAAAGATGGGCTCCTGTATTGGCCCAGCATCTCCCAGCGCCACCATAGGGTCGAAGTCCATCATGTTCATGAACGCCGAACCAGATTCGACTCCAGCCGACGTGCTAGACATCACGGGTGGATTGAAGGCGTCCACGGCAGAAAGAGGGTCGAAACTGGTGTTCATCTGGGAGAAGCGGGTGTTGAGGGACAAGTCTTCTTTGGACCGAGCTCTTCGCGGTTCATGGGATTTATTCATGGGAACCAAGTTTGCCATTGGGTTCGTCATTGACATGTCTGACTCGTTCGGGTTGGGGTCGAATTGAAAGCTTGCCAGGTCGGTGGCATTCATGTTAGTGCCAAATTCGAGCATCGAAGCCCTGCGGTTTCGATCCTGCGAACCAGGGCGAAAATGGGATTGGAAGTTGCTGCGCCTGCGCATCAGCTCCTCATTATTCTGGCTGATGATCTGGTGGAGCGTTTGTGCCTGGCCAAGTCCCGTTGTATCCATGGTACCGGGTGAGATAGTGTTCAAACCATCATCCTGCGCGTACCCGTCCAGGGATTGTTGAGGGTCTATGCCCGGGTAGCCCTGGCCATAATAGCCCTGCATGCCATCCATCTTCGTTCTATTTCCTCCTTATCTTCGCCGCGAACCATTCGGCAGGGGGACGTGTGCAAAAATATACAAGAAGGGTATCCGCGACGGGAGTCGTCAATATTTGTCGGAGTGATCGAGCTGTGTTTAGACTGGCCGTGCGACACGGTATGAGAGCGATAGGCACGGCCGTAGGAACTGCATGCTTGCAGCCGGCAGCACCAGCAGCAGGAATCGACGGAGAGGAGAAACTGGCCAGGTGAGTGAGGTGCGCAGTCGATGTCGGCGTCGGGTTCGTGATGAAGCGTCTTGGATAGATCGAATTCGAAGACAATTCTCGTCCGCGAGGATGGACCGGAGAGGGAAGTCGTTAAGATAGGATGGTACAAAAGAGAATGCGAGATGCGGTCCGGGGATTTGAGAGATGCAGAGACGGCACGACGGCGAGGTAGGGAGGGCCGCACAGACACTTCTTGATGGCTTTGATGACTTGTCGACGTGGGAATTCGCAATGTGCCCAAAGGAACCGCCAGAGTGGGATTTGGGGCGCTCTGTACGGAGGAGACGGCAGAGTTCTCTGACCCGCAGGCCACGGGGGAGGCCGGCTCACCAGGCTCGGGCTAACTAGGTATGTACGAACTACCTCTAAACTAGGCTCGCCAGGCCGCCTGTATGGCGCATAGAAGTGCGTCACTCGCGCATTTAGGCGTGGATTAGCGGACACAGGCGAGCCCTAACTAAGTACCTAGGCAGTTGGAGAGTCCAAAGGGGAGCCTAATCTCCCCCCGGATACGCGCCTAGTGTGGTGTTTTAGCCACTGCAGCTTTCCACCCGTCGACTTTTCCATGCTTGCCGACCTCGAAATCCACGAGATCAGCATGACGGCGCATCTCGTTAGAGGCCGCTTTCTATAACGACTTGGAAGTTGTAACGAAACGAGTAGGATGACGCTGGTCCTCGTACCGTGCTTATGTCTGTCACAGCCGCCTGCGCACCGCGAGCACTCTAGCTATGGTAAGGTGTGTTTTTTCCCACCTCGGTCTGAGTTCCATGTCTTTGCTCCTCATCGGCCGTTTCCATACCCCTGTCGAGTCGAGGCCCAGCCGCCAAAGTGCCTGTCTTGTGCTGTTCCTCATCGCAACTGCGTAAGGCATGCGGAGTGACGTGATGTGGTGGAATATGGCAGTTCGAGTAGTGGGAAACTCCGTTGAAGAGCCACATTTGGCATGGAAATTCGGGATTCAGGGTCCAAAAGGATGGATGACACTTGGCTGGAAAGCCGTCTGCATAATCATACATATAAGACACCTTGGGGTATTGGTTTCTCAATCCGAGACCCGTTACATTCCAGTAATCAAGCGCTCATGACGCCCGGGCAATAAAAACCATTATTCCAGCCAACACAGACCTTGCCATGACGCCTTACTAATTCTGCCATTGTCTGCCGTAGACAGGCACACATAAAATCCGTGGTGGCATGCGCCGCCAACGATATAGGTCCTGGAACAAATCGCTGTGACCGTACGCTCAGCCAGGATACGCTGCAGGTTTCGCCACGAGCGGCGCAATCTTCTCTCGCTGAGCCTTTTCCGACTCCATCTGAGCACGTTCAGCTTTGGTGATGCGCGGTTTGCGTGTAATTCCACCGCCTCGAGATCCTGGTCCACCGCCTCGTCCACCAGGTCTGTCTGAAGCAGCTCCCGCTCTTCCTCCTCGCGAGCCAGGACCACCACCTCTACCCCGACCTCGACCTCGTTTGACAGTTCCATCGGCTCTGTGGGAGACAAAGTCAGTATGCACATTAGGGGAATGATGGACCGGGTCATATACCTCTCGACAGCAGGCTTCTCACCCTCTGGAACGAGCGGGCCACAGTAGACAAAGAAACCATCCTTGCTAGCTGCGGCTTGCGCCTCCCAGAGTAGTTCACTGTCATCAACAAACGGATCATCCTGGTCATACTCCTCCACCTTCTTCTTCCGTTTCTTCTTCTGCTCAGGAGCATCGGCGCCGCCGTTCATCACGTCCTGGCCATTGACCCCTGACATGGCTACATCGCCATCGTTGTCGGAGTCACGATCAATGTCAACGCTGACGTCCTCATCCCCGCTTTCTCCAGCAGAAGTGCCTCCAAACTTGCTGCCCGATGCGGATCGCTCCAGGGCCGCGCCAGCCGCCGCAACCTTGGCCAGGCGCTCCCGCTGGGCAGCTTGGCGAGGATAGAGAGCGGCAAAGCCGTACTTCTCTTCGGCCAGTCGAGCAAAGTTGATAACTTGATTCTTCGGATCCTTGAGGTCGATATGGATAACAATGTTCGGACCTTTGGCATCTTTCTGGGAAGCATCAGCGCCCGAGTCTCCGCCAAAAAGACTAGCAGAAAGTAGACCAGAGCCTGGCGGTGGCGGTGGCGGCTGCTCTTTGGCTCTTGTTGGTTTGGGCGAAGTGGGGCGTGTTGGTGCCTCGGACGGGGTCTTCTTAGCAGGAGCAGACTTCTTCGCCACGGGGTCCAGTTCCATTACCTCGGCTTTGGTGACGGTTGAATCTCCATTGACGTGGGGAGAAGGGGCAGACTTGCCATTAGTCTGATCGTATGTTGAGGTTGCGATGGGTGGAGCGGTTTGCAGTACTGGCGATGCGGGCTTTCCTGGTGCAGCAGGATGATCGATAATGCTTGATATGGCGGGGGATGTGCTTGGGTTGTACGTTGGTCGAGGGGGAGTCGTCTGACTTTGCTGGGGCATTGGGGCTGATGGAACGGGGTCGACAAGTCGTGAAATAGTCATAGACCGGATAGGATCATACATAGACCGTGGTGCGGGAGCCGCTGAAGGAGCGGGCGGCGCATGGTGGTGATATCTCTGCATAGGAGATTGAGAATACATGGTCGAGTCAGAGCCCGGAGGGCGCACATTGTATGCACTGGACTGGGGAGGTGGAGGAGCTGTCGCTGCTGGAGGTGAGTAGGAAAATGGCTGATTCAGGGTGGACGACTGAAGGTTCGCATTGTATGCAGGAGCAATGTCGATGGTGTCACGGACAGTTGTTGGCTCAAGCTTTGGTTTCTTGCGAATGGTTCCAGTAGCCCGAGACTTTCTAGGGGCCTTTTCTTTCTTCTCCGGCTCTGGGGCATTGGGATCTTTCTTTTTGCGCGGTCGCTTTGTTTTGGCTTCAGCTGAAGCAGAGGGCTGTGGCGCCGGCTTTGTGGCTTGGCCTGCAGGTGTGGCTGATGCGGGAGCAGTGTCGCGCATACCTAAATTGCTGGGTGGGAGCGCATCGCGATGAGCTGTGAGATAATTCAGAGGGCCCGGAGTGCTTTCAGCGTCGCTAGGCGGACTGGACAGCTCGTTGGACGAACTTCTAGATTCCAAAGTCGTCGCCATTTTGGCGCTGGGATTGGTTGGTTTGAGCTGACAAGTTTAATGATCGAAACCCGCAAAGACCATCCAATATTGGACAAAAGTTAGAAGACTAAACGATTGACGGGGTTGAGAAAAATCTGGTGGAAAAGTGTCGCGACAAAGCGTGAAGACAGTGTTGATGGTGGCGGCGGGGGATGTGGTGAAGAAATGAGGTTGATGACGCGGCGGTATACAAGAGATGAGAACGAGGTGAATGCGGAGAGACTCTTCACGACCTCAAGGCACAAAGTACTGAAAATTATGGGCTGGCGCCTAACGTTGACGTCGCGACCGTGGAAAATTAGTGAAGCGGAGTAAGGAACGTCGAAATTGAAGAGGCCAGCAGTCAACAGGCCGGCAGAGCAAAGAGGCTGGTAGAAAGATGGGAACAGTGAAGAGAAGATGAGGAAAAAGGGAAAAACAAGACAGAGGGAAGATGAGAGATATAAGAGAAACAAGGTCACAGTAGGAAGGGCTACCGACATTTCGATTCACGGCGAGAGTGAGCTGGTGGTGCATAAAGGGAGAACAAGCAGTCACTCTGACAGATGGCAAGAGTGGATAAATTAGTCGTGGAAGCACGAAGAGATGCGACAAGGTAGAAACAAAAGGCATCAAACGCTGAAGGGAGCCAAGGAGGGAAGACGGCAGAGAGAAAGGGAGGCGACCAGGCGGAGAAGCAGATGAAGAGACAATTACTGACGGAGTGGGCATCAGGCAATAATCACAACCCAAGTCCGCAGCCGGGGGCAATACGGATACAGCAGCAAGACCCAGGGAGACCAAAAGAAACGGGATGGTCTCGGGGGGCGGGCGCATCGTGTTTCTGAATGCCATAGTCTTAGACGTATCTGGAGAACTGGAATGGAAGTACCGGACTGGGCACAGGACAGCAGTATCCGTCGTACCCAGCATGGCAAATGCGACTAATACGTAAAGGCAAAAAGTCCAGCTAGCAGAGGCCCGAGCGATGCCGGTGTGCGATTGGCTCAATTTCACCTTTGCTGCGTTTAAGCTTCTTTTAGTGCGGTTTGATCCCCAAGACCTGGAATATACATACTGTACATTCCTTTTTAGTGGATTCTGAATACCTGTAGTTGTTCGTAGAGCAGCAACATACAAATTAGAATATGCTCTCCTGAGACTGGGAACCATTTACTGCGTAACGCCATCACCACCACCCAAACATGGATGGCTGCTACTGTATCTCAACCACCTGTACTCTGCAAGATCGGGTGATCTGCGAGATCACGCAACCCCTGTTTGTGGCTGATTGACGCCTGCACTACTGGGGCCAGATCCTGTTTTAACGGTACAAGTAGCTTCGGATCCCCTTCTCCGCTGTCCGTACGATACATTTACCAGCCCGCAGTCTACGGGACACTGGCCCAACACATTGCTAAGCCGGTGCAGGTACAGGTAATCAGAAATAATCGAGTCATCAACATTACCTATAAACTCCCTTACTCCGCATAAACTACCTGACCTAGAATGAAAAACTCGGTGGGCGGAAGTTCTCGACCAGAATTCTATCAGACGAAGCCTCGCCTGCGTTAAGGGCCCTGTCGCGCTCGCGGCTGTGTCAGACAAAATCCAAAGTACTTGTACGTGCAAAAGTCACTATGCCGAATTGGTCGTAGTGCCTCCCTCACATATTTTACAATTACGCAGTTCTTCCGCCTCACAATTACTCGAGCCCATCACACAGAATGGCAATCCCAGGTCAACGATTTGAGTTAAATCTCGATGCTCCTGATTTCGCATTCACACCGTTAGAAGACAATGCTGAGCATGATGACCATTCGCTCTCCGCTGTGAAAGAAATCCAGGAACATGACACTGACTCAGTGCCAGCCGCCCCATCGCTGAAGTCGTCCAGGTCTGGCTTTCCCGAGCACAAGCGTCGCAATGTTTCTGTTTTCAAGAGGAATCAACAGGCATCTAGCTCTAGGCTGCGACCCTCTATCCCTACCCAGGTCGAACCCTCTGACCGAGCCATCGCCCACCATGTGAGCAAGAAGTACGGAGTGGATCTGGAGAGCCAGCAAAAGGCGGACATCAGCGAGGAAAATAAGAGAAGAATTGCTGAAATGTCAATAGGCGATATCGAAGAGGCCCGCGCTGAATTAATGCGAAATCTCAATCCTGCCTTTCTGGAACGTCTACTGAAACGTGCCAACATTGAAGAAGATCAACAAGAACAAAAGCAATGGCCACAAGAACCGGGCGAGGACCACGGGCATGACCAGAGCGATGCTAGACAAGACTTGGACCTCGTAGAAGACACAGGTGTGCCGGCACTCCCACCTGATGGCACCCCATCTGCGCCGTCCGTTCATTTTCCCGTCCCTCCCCGATCTCAAGACGATTTCATCCCTCTCGACCCGAACAACCCTTCCTTCTTCTCCGAACTCCGATCCCATTATTTTCCAGACACTCCTCATGATCCCTCCACAATGACCTGGCTGCAGGACCCTACTGAGGAAGAGACCCAGGCATCCCTGTACAATCCGGAAAGAGAATCATTCCTGGCCTCTGCCCTGCGCTTCGGCTTCAATGGACGCTTGATTCCTCCAAAGGAGAGTTTAGAAATTGATGTTAGACAAGGTCTGCACCATCACGGTGATGAGCCTAGCAGTGCTGGCTATACGATCCCTGAACTGGCCATACTTGCGCGATCGGCCCTCCCGAATCAGCGATGTGTGGCGTATCAATTGTTGGGCAGAATTCTGTTTAGGCTCGGCCGTGGGGATTTTGGCCCCAGAGGTGGCGAGTTGCAGGAAGCCCTATGGTCGGTGATCGAAAGAGAAAGACCTCTTGAAGTCATGATGGCAGAAGCCAACAGGCAGTCCGGTCACGCCAGTACCAAAGCCCACGCTGTCGAGGCGCTTTGGCTTTGGAGAAAGGGCGGTGGAGGCGATAGAGGTGTTTTGAAACCAGGACAGAGGTTCGCAAAATGAACTGTGCAATTAAGGTGACAAGTCTTACTCTGCAGCATTCCAATGGAGCCGCCCAATCGGGGGCCACATGAGCCATTGTATCTTCCTGAGCGGAGGAGAGGCCAAAGGGCAGTCAGAAGATTGTCCGAACCATGCTGGAACTTATCCATATAGTCATATGGACTCACAATGCGATTCGAAATCATGAGACGGGTCTCTCTGTTCATGAAGCAGAGTTCCCGTCGACCCGGGAGGCGCTAGCTTCGTGAGAAAAGTTCCAACCAGCCGATCGTGTTACTATTGGCGCCTGGTGCGCCATAATACGGAGTACGTTTACTGTACATATGTTCAGCTTCTACCTGTCTTCATGAGAGCATCGTTCTCTGTGGGGCTCAACGCTTTCCACGCCTTTGAATCGCATCTTTCCAGCCAATACTCCGTGCTCTTGTTGGTGTGTGCTTCGTCCCTGCGTGGTGAGACCCTGCTTGGACTAAACTTCAAATTCTCCACCTTCCCGGTTCGCTTTTCGGACCCGAGGTTGTAACAAATCGTGTCACACAATTCGACGAGGCTCCGACGGGAACTACAAGGCACGGGCGAAGATCGAGGGAGGGACCGTTGCTGTTTTCTCTTTCTGGTGTTGATCCCGGTATTCTAATTATTTCGACCGTTTGGTGGCGGGTGCCTACTCAACTCAGGTACGAGAAACTCGGCCGACGATATGTGGTGGCCTGGAGACATTTACAATAGAAAGCACATGATTCAGACGCCACGATCATATCTCGCAAGGGGTCGCTAACTGGTTAGTATGTGCTGGTGCCAGAAGTGCGCCTGGGTACGAATCGGTACTATAGAACAATGATGGGTTGGCCAACACTAATAAGCACTAAAGCTCACCAAGGCTGCAAGGCCCGAATGGAATAAATGGTGTGTTCCTGCTTTGTCCTTATTTATATACCCTTTCTTTGGCTTCAGTCGAGTCAGTGTAGAGTGTCTCTAGATCATTTTTCCTCCCTCCTCCTCCTCCTCCTCCTACTACCACCACCACCACCACTCGAGACAGCCACATCAGAACCGTACTCCGGCACCTGCAACTACCCGGAAACAATACGTGTACGACGACGCCATGCCTCGCACCATCCTTATCACAGGCTGTTCGGACGGCGGTCTCGGAGCGGCATTGGCGATTCAATTCCACAGACGCGGCGACCGAGTCTTCGCGACAGCTCGCAACCCAGCCAAGATGGCTTCGCTGACGGCGCTCGGGATCGAGACGCTGAAACTCGATGTCCTCTCGGACGACTCGGTCAAAGCTTGCGTGGACGAGGTCTCGGCGCTGACCGGGGGAACGTTGAACATGCTCATCAACAATGCTGGAGCAGGGTACAGCATGCCAATTGTACGTGGGGGAGCATTCTCATTTCACCTCATTTCACATTTTACTTCTTCATCGCCCACCTGAATAGTCCTACGACGACCACTACCACCTACATCCTCGTACCTACCTCCCTCCCTCACCACTTCACTTTCTTTCTTTCTTTCTTTTTTTTTTTAGAAAAAAAAAGCCGGATCCCATACATTTCACACGGGGGTGTCCTCGTCGCTGACCGTTGTTCTGCGCGTGTGTGTGTGTCATTCGCATACAGATCGACATTTCCTTGGACGACATGGAGAAGCTCTACCGACTCAACGTGTTCTCGGTCGTCCGCACCACCCAGCTCTTCTTCCCGCTGCTGCGGGCGGCGGCGCCCGACGCCACCATCGTCAACCAGACGTCGGCCGCCACCATCATCACCGTGCCGTACCAAGGCGCCTACGGGTCCTCCAAGGCCGCGCTGGACAACCTCACCCAGGTCCTGAGGCTGGAGATGATGCCGTTCCGCGTCAAGGTCGTCGACCTGCACACCGCCGCCGTCAAGACGCACTTTTTCGCCAACGTGGCCCAACAGCCCGGCTCCACGTTGCCCCCGAACAGCCCTTACGCCGTCCTGAAGGACAAGGTCCAGGCCGTCATGAATGGCGACATGGAGGGCGTCAAGCAGCAGGACCTCGACCTCTGGGCAAAGAATGTCGTCAACGACCTCTCGAAACGTAATCCGTCGGCCCAAATCTGGCGAGGCGCCAGCGCCACCGTGGTCTGGCTCGCCTCTTTTCTACCCCTGGGCGCCTTGGACGGCACGCTTAAAAAGATGACTGGCTTGGACGTCCTGGAGAAGAAGGTCCAAGAGGAAACGTCCAAGAAGTCCTGATGGGGAAAGAAACAGAGGCAATGTTATGTGCGCGCACATAAAAGAACCTTTTCCGTCAACGCGATGGGGGCATCACAAGAATTTGATCGGAAGCGCACAACGTTATATTGCACTTGGCTGTACAGATTCAGCTCTCAAAATCGGGTGCCAGAGTCGGCTCTCTTTAAAGTTAGGGTGCTATTTGACTCGTGCATGATGTAAAGTTAGCCACGCAGCGTTTGTTGTGTCATCGAGGATAGTGTTGACAGGGGAACTATACTAATGGATATGAAACTTGATTTGCGAAGTTATAACGGAGGGTATGTTGATATGTATTGCACATATCAATCCACTAGAGACTCACCGCTATCCTAGTGGTCAGTCCCCGTTGAGATATCAAATATGCCACCCGTCCGTTTTTTTTCGTTACGTCACTCTCCGTTGCGACTCAAGTAAAGCGATTCCTCAAGACGTCCCAACTTTCCTTTCTTTTTGAGAAGAAGACCGTGACAGCACGTGTGCGACCTTTGCGAGGAACAATCTCCAATCTGTCCGTTTGGCCAACAACCCCAGATAGCCTAGGATTCTATACGCGACCGTCACGCCTCCCAGAGCAATCGCGTAGGCGGCCGTGTCGACATCGAGCTTGTACAGCTTGAGGACCTCCTCCCCTGTGGCGATGGGGCATGAGCCGTCGGGGAGGCGTTGGTCCGAGGTGCATGTGAAATGTATGCCTCGGAGAGTGTAGCTCAGGAGAGCCCCGACCTGCCATTTGATGGGGGAAATGTAGTTGACGGCCCGGAGGAAGGCGTCGACGTCTATGCTGAGCACCCCGGCCAGGTGGATGGAGATGGACAGCACGACCGACATGACGCTGACGGCAAGACCGGTGTGGCGGAAGGCCGTCAGGAACAAGATGCCGAAACTCTCGCCGCACGACACAACGCAGAAGGCGCTGTAGGCGACCAGGAAGAAGTCGCCCGCCGTGTAGGGCAAGCGGGCGGCGAAGACGGTGAGGACGGAGAATAACAGGCTCGCGACGACTTCCATCGGCACTTCGAGCGCGAGGTAGTACAGGTAGAACGCGGACAGGGGGTACGTCTTGTCCCGTTGCGACTCGTGCGTGTAGATGTCCCGTTCCGACGGGTACATGGCGATGCTGTTCAGCATGCCCACAAAGAACATGGAGCTCATGGCCTGGATGTACCCGACGCGCGTCTGCACGGAGAAGTAGTCGTGCTTCAAGGGAGAGAAGAAGGCCGCGAGGACGATGCCGAGACCTGCAAGTTGCGTGATGCGCCCCAGAAGGAGGTTCGGTTGTCTGCGGAGGTTGATGATGCCGCGGTGTAAGAGGATCGGGAAGGATGTGCGGAACGGGAGGGTGCGGCGTGTGTGCACGCCTAGACTTGCTGGGAGGGAGAGGTGTGATGGCGATGATGGGTGACGGGTGTCTTCCTGTGAAGCTGGTGAGGTGGCCGTCATCGGTGTAGCTGTGGCCGTGGCCACGCCAGTGAGTGCTATTGGCGTCTGTTCATTTTCTCTGTCCTGGGGCGATGCTGCCGTAGACGACGACGGTAATGATTCAAGACGACCACCAGACACTAAGTCGAGCGCAAAGTCGGCTGGGTTGGCAGATTCTGGACACGAGTGTCCTTGTCGTGCAAAGTATGGAAGCATGCTCTCTACGGTGCCGGTGTACACTACGTCGCCCCCCTTGGCCAGTAAGACAACGCCGCCGAACTGTTTAAACATGTCGGAGCGAGGCTGGTGGATGGAGAAGATAATTGTTCTGCCTTCGTCTGCTAACCCTTTGAGGACCTCGATGATGGAGAACGCGGTGAACGCATCGAGGCCGGATGTCGGTTCGTCCAGAAGCAAAACTCGTGGATCGGTCAAGATTTGAATACCGATTGACACGCGACGTTTCTCGCCGCCGCTAATACCTTTGACCATGTCGCTTCCCACAAGCGTGTCGGCACAATCCTTTAACCCGAGTTGTAAGAGAACCCTCTCTGCTCGTTGGATCTTTTGTTCATTCGTCATAAATGGAGGCAGGCGTAGACGCGCTGCGAAATGAAGTGTTTCGCGCACAGTGAGGGACGAGAGGAGGCCTGTGTCGTCTTGGGGGACATATGAGCAAATGGACGTAATGACGTTCTCTGTGGCTGTCATTCCATTGAGAAGCATCTTCCCTGACGGCAAGTATTTTGTCATAGGCGAGTTGTACAGTCTTCCTGCCATTGCGTTCAGGCACGAGGACTTTCCGGAGCCTGATGGACCCATGATCACATTCAGCACTCCTGGGTCGAACTGGGTGTTGACGGGATGGAAAATGCGTTTGATCGATTTGCCTTGGAAAAGTCGCTGAGTCTCTAGATCCAGGCCGAAATGATCGAGTGTCACGCGAATGCCTCTTTCTTTATCACCAGGTAATGTCATCGTTTGCAGGCTCTCGACCTCATATGTAATCTCGCTATCATGCTGCTTTGCCATTTCGACTTCTGTTGTGAGGACCTGGAGTATGAGTCCTGAGAGAATGAAAAAGAACAAGGCGAAGCCAACCAGGACAACGATTGGCCTCCAGAGCCAATTCGACGGCAGATTCAGCGAAGCAAGAATGTACGAGCCAGTGTACTCTTTGCAAGCCGGGTCCGAAGGGCCGCCAGGACTAGGACAATCATAGAAGTGGCCCCGGAATTCGTTCGTACAGAGTGCTCCGAACGAGTAGAAGACGTATGCCGTCCATTTGATCCAGCGTAACCAAACGGCAATCTCTCTGGTATTGATGAAGAAGCCGCATCCCATTGACTGCAATGTGAAACTAAGGTTGGCAATCAACGACGCAATCATAAAGTGCCGATTTATGCCAACACACACGGTGGCGAGGTTGACCGCGATGAGATGGAGTAGGAGCTGAATGGCGAAGAATGTGAAGAACTGCTCTGGTTCCGCTCGAAATCCTGCCGTGAAGTAGTAGATCACAGAGTAAAAGAACGGGACAGGAAGGTCTTCCAGTACGAGCCGAGCAAACCTCCTGCTGAAGATGAAGCTGATGGGCCTAATCACTCCTTCGATCCGCTCTCGGTCGTAAACTTCAATGTCGATCGTCAGTCTATATGTTTCGAATAGCAAAATCAAATATCCCTGTAGAGCACAGGCCGAGTACATTGCTCCTTCTCGAGAGCGAATTCCTGCCATGTCAGAACCTAGTTGGTAGAAAATCCAACCACTCATGACGCCCATACTCAGCGACTCTACCATACTCGCGACAAGACCCAGTCGATCTCGGCATGTCACGACAAAAGTCCTGCGCGTGTGAACGAGCGTTTCCTGAAAAAGTTCGTTGAGCCATTTCCCCGAGTGAGCCATCTGCTTTCCATCAAAGGTCTTGCCGGAAAATACGTCTATAGTGCTGTCAATGAAGTCTGGTGACTTGGTTCTCCACAACGCCCGTAACGCTTCGACTCGTTCCGACGACATGCCCTCCGACTGCTGCGAACGAAGGTCAACCGCAGCCAGGTCAATGACGAAGTCGAATGGGTTGGAGAACGGAGGCATGTTATAGCCAGCTTCATCAAAGTATGATAAACACTTTGCGACGGGTCCTGAATAGACTGGACTGCCTCTCGACAGCAATATGAGATTATCAACGAGCCTCCAGATTTCTGAACGCGGCTGATGGACTAAAGTAAAGGTTAGTGCCTTGACCTCGTCAATTAGGCTACTTACTCGTCATGATGACCGTTTTACCCCTCTGGGCAAGCGATTTGAGAGTCTGCACGACCTGGACTGCTGATGCGGCATCAAGGCCTGTGGTTGGCTCATCTAGAATGAGAACCGGCTGGTCTGCGAGCAATTGGACACCAATGCTGGTTCGTCGTTTCTCGCCGCCCGAGCAGCCCTTGTGAACATTGTCGCCAATCCTAGTATCCGCACAGGAACCTAGGCCGAGATCGTCGATGACGGTCTCAACCATTGCATATCGCTGTGCCTTGGTTTTGGTGGTAGACAGACGCAAGTCCGCCGCATACCTGAGAGTCTCTCTTACTGTCAAGCTGGGCAGGAGCACATCTTGCTGAAGCACATAGGCTAGCCCGACCATAGACGAATCTGCCTCAAGGGTCGGTTTCTTAGCCGTGTCATCATACGTGACACTGCCGGATTGCTGAAATTTTTGGTCTTTGACACGCCGAGCGATAACATTGAGAAGTGTGGTTTTTCCGGATCCGCTAGCACCAGCGATTGCGGTCAGGGTTTGACCGCATAGGTCTGCTGAGACGTCCCGTAAAATATCTTTAATGGCTTTTTTGTCCTTGCTGCGTAGGATCCGCGCCCTGAAAGTGTCGACCGAGGAGGGCCCAGCGGTCGGATCGACTCGGACAGACACATTTCTAATCCTGATGTTCACTAGATGAGGGTTGCTTCCTCGCGCATGAGACGAAGACAAAGGACTAGCGACATGCGATGCTGCTTTGGAGAATGGTCCCGTGTCTGTGACACCCGAGGTTCTTGGGTCTGGCGCCTTCTCCGAAGCCATTCCTGAGGAAATCGGCAATTGGCTCACCCGTAGAGATGGTGGCGTTGGTGCATCATCCTAGCTCAGGCGACATTTTCAATTCTAGCACCACTGTGTGTGCGTAGTACGGGGAAAGAAAGCCGTACGGTCTTCCATACGATAATCGCGAGCAGACATCAGCCAGAACTTTGAAGGGGTCGAGTAGAAGTTTTAAGATCTTGCAATGATGTGCTCGGCATCGAGTACGGGCTGTGCGCTTGCATCTACCCGAGCTGGCGATGCCTGCTGCTAAGAGGCTTAAGAGTCGTATACCATGCCAGAATGGGTGACGGGAAGTCGTAAACGAAGTCATCTCAGGCCTGGGGCGAGCACTTGAAAGCGCGCATTTCTCCGATCCGCAACCAATGCCCCGCGAAGACCACTAGACTCGGAATCCTTATAAAGGCATACCTGGAGTCTAGGCGGTCTCAACCCCCTCCAATGAATCGACATTTATATATGCCCGAGGAGTATATATTTCAACTCTGTACTCCAAAATAGTTGCTTCGAAAACGCGATCGACTGCGAAAGCAATTTGGGCCAGACAAACCCCGAGCAGCTTGACCATCGCAGGTCGTGGTATGTTTTCCTTTGGCTATTCTGATACAAAAGGTCACTCCGATGGCCGTGATCAGGCCGGCCATCTTCTGGTCAGTAGGAATCTAGCTCGGTTTTCCGCGTTGGCCTAGTGCAGAAGTGGTTCAGACCTCACAGCTCTTGCATTTCGAGTTGCCCCAGCTGTTTGAGGTCTTGCGGTCAAAATTATCCACGTACTTAGCCAATGATCGATGACATACGCGACGCTGAGTGAGAATCCATTTCATGTAGAAGAAAGGCGAGAACTGTTCGAAATGCAATCGTAAAGACTCAAGATTGAAGCGAAAACAAAGCACGGCCGGGCTGGCGCGACGCTGGCGCAACGCTGGCGGCGAGTGCCGGATACTTAAGCTTTGAGGAGGGTATGTATGCACGAGTCGTCGAGTGTTCTCGGTGTCTCTACTGTCTGCGAGTCTGCACAATTTTCATTGTTGCTGACGTACGCCGCAAAGCCCAAAAAGGGAAAAGTCCGAAAACCGGCGATGTCACGTGGACTGGGAGCAGCGCACAAAATCCCCCATGACATTATTAGTAGTTGGGCTGAAGCCATCATCACTCCTTTTTCTCGCGTTGGGGTATGCTGTGTCTGCTGTGTCTTTCTCAGACGCGCATTCGACATGAAGCGAAAGCGTCGCAAGCACCTTTCTTCTTGCAGCGAAAATGGCGCGGGCCTCCTGTCTTATGTGAATGACGGACTGCAAGCATGCACACCGGCGCAAACTTGCCGGTAACGGCATTGATTATCACTGGTCCAGCTTCCTCAACCAGCGGTTGAACCGGCAAGTCTCGCTCTAGTGACGATGTGTTGGCCCGTCAAACCCTCATCACAACCGTGCCGATACCCGGGGCACCCTTGTTTCGTCGCCTGGTGGCGCAGCTCACCACGGTGGTTCTTTTGAACTTTTCGACAATCCTTACGCATACCATGCAGAATCCTCCAGTGAACGAACGCATTTCTCAAAAACGCCGGTGCTATGACTAACTCCGTTGCGTCCATTCGTGTGTCTGAACCAGATAAAACCTTCGGACTATGTCCTGGATATGCTTGATCCCTCTGCCACTAACTAACATAGCACTCAGCGGCTGTCGGCCGTCGCATTCTCACTAGCCTGATGTTTTTTGATTTTAGGAACCTATCATGTCTACTCAGCTCAACAGAACTAGGACTGCCCCGGATAATCGGCCACAACCACGACCGCCCTCTCAAGGCAGAGATCCTTTAAGACGAGCCAGGTCGACTCCAGAAAATGACGCACATCAACTATACTCACCCCAATTCATGGATGACCACGGTGCTCACCACTACCACCACGGCGTAATCCGAGATGATCTGAGTGTTGCGTCAACCGCGCCAGACGAGGATGAGGACGACACTACGAGTAGCGGTGAGTCGGTAGAGGAAGTACGATTTGGTGTGAGAAACACGAGGGATACTCAGGATGTCGAAGCGAACCTGCCCGGATTAAGCAAGGAAAAGTCTGCCAAATCAATCAAAGATCCCAATTTGGTAGGCCTTGCAACGTGTTCTGGTAACCAAGCATGCTTAGGACTAACTGGGCTTATGAACAGGTTACTTGGGAGGGCGCCGAAGACCCAGAGAATCCCAAGAACTGGAGTTACAAGAAGAAATGGGCTGCGACTCTGATCGTGTCGTCTTTCACCTTTATATCTCCAGTATCGTCGTCGATGGTCTCCCCAGCCCTGAACAAGATCGGACAAGATCTGGGTGTCCACTCCGAAATTGAAAAGTCATTGATGCTGTCCATCTTCGTCCTGGCCTACGCCATCGGGCCACTGTTTCTGGGACCATTGTCAGAAATCTACGGCCGCGTGATTGTATTGCAGCTGTCCAACCTTTTCTTCCTCGCCTTCAACATTGGTTGTGGATTCGCCCAGACGAAAGGCCAACTTATTGCGTTTCGATTCATGAGTGGTCTGGGAGGTTCTGCACCCTTGGCACTCGGTGGTGGAGTCTTGAGTGACTGCTGGCGAGCAGAGGAACGAGGAAAATCCATCAGCATCTACTCTCTGGCTCCTCTGCTCGGGCCTGCAGTGGGGCCTGTGGCAGGAGGGTTCATTGCATTGAAGGTAAATTGATTACTTGCGCAACGCATGTTTGGTGTCGCCTCATTCATACTGACCTCCTCTGGCAGACAACATGGCGATGGTGCTTCTGGTCCACTTCAATTGTCGACGCTGGCATCCAGGGATTGGGTCTTCTTTACCTTCGAGAAACATACGCACCAAAATTACTTGCGGACAAGGCCAGAAAACTCCGACAACAAACTGGGAATCCAGACTTGCACACTGAATGGGAGCACCCTGATAGGACACTTGCCAAGGTTCTGAGGACGAGCCTGGTCCGTCCGTTTCGCCTTCTGGGGACCCAAGTGATCATTCAAGTCCTAGCGATATATATGTGAGTTTCTGTCCGATTCCTTGCTACATCGTATCATATCACCTCACTTTATCGCTGTTGCGGCAAGTACAGCATATGTATACATACACACTTGTGCACATGTTACGCGAGTCTAACGCAAGATACAACATTCCACTAACGCAACCTACCACAATGTTCCAGGGCTTACCTCTACGGCCTCATGTACCTCGTCCTCGCAACCTTCCCCACCGTCTGGACCGAAGTGTACCACGAACAAACGGGCATCGGCGGCCTGAACTACATATCGCTCGGGCTTGGTTTCTTCCTAGGCACACAGATCTGCGCACCGATCAACGACCGCATTTACCGCAGACTGAAACTGCGCAACAACAACGTCGGCAAACCCGAGTTCCGCGTACCCCTCATGCTACCCGGCGCCGTCCTCGTACCCATCGGCCTGTTCCTCTACGGATGGTCGAGCTACGAACGCACGCACTGGATCGTGCCCAACGTCGGCGCCTGCATCTTCGCTGCAGGCACGATAATGGGGTTTCAATGTACCCAGACGTACATAGTCGACGCGTATTCGAGATTCGCCGCTTCGGCTGTGGCCTCGGCCGTTGTATTACGGAGTTTGGCTGGGTTTGGATTGTAAGTTCTGCCCACGTCGATCTCATTTCCTCTCTACCTCCTTTATGAACCTGGGGACCGTTGACTAACAAAAAGTCGCTTTTCGCTTCCTTTACAGCCCACTCTTTGCACCGTACATGTATTCGGCTCTCGGCTTGAATTGGGGAAATTCAATGCTTGGCTTCATCGCGATCGTCCTGGGCATACCCGCGCCAATCCTCCTGTGGAAATTCGGACAAACGTTACGTGAGAAGAGTACTTACGCCGCAGGCTGAATGGGCTGCAGCAGACCAGCCCGAACGGCGGCAGTTTCGGACCTATGGGCTACGAATACTCGTAGCTCTAACAAACGTCGACGAAGGACCACCCATGATCATCAATCACCAACCCTGGGGACGAGACGATGCACTCGTACGATGTGTCGCAATCAATCCAAGGAGAGACGCCGAGAAATCTTGAGCATTTATCAATGGATCAGCATTCGGCAGGAGGACTACAGAACGCGGGCGCGGTCGTTTCCTAAACAGCAAACGCCTGAAACCACGACACGAGATTTGACTCTGGACGCGATGCAATGGAGCCCATGTCTCAACACTCCTCCTCGGGGTCTCGGCGGCACCGCGCGGCGCAGTCCGAGAACCCCAGTCGACTCGCATCTCTAAACGGAGACGGTTTCCGTGGTATACAAAGCGCGTGCATATAGTACCTGGGAAAAAGGGCCGCCGTCAATGCCGTTTCCGACAGAGAGCTCTACATCGTGTATGGCACCGGGCCCCACGGCCCAGTGTGCCAAGCGAGACGGAGCCTCGCGGAAGTTCCTATATCCATCTCCTTGGTACGACCAGCTCCGGTGGTGATGAACCAACCCCCCCCGGGGGTTGCAAGACCCCACGACACTCAAGACATAAACAACTTGCTTCACTTGAGCATTGGGTCTTCAGCAGCACTGTTCTGCCTAGCTCACTGGCGGAACCCGACCTACCACAATTCCACCTGACCTGCTGGGCCTCTAAACCACCGAGCGATACCCCGACCGACCTACGTACCCACCTACTTACTTACTTAAGGTACCTACCACCCTTTCAAGGGACCTCGTGAACGCCCTTGACACAGAGCGATTCTCTGTTTCTTTTATGGTTTCTCCGCGCTTCATTTCAATACACACTGTTATAGCTCCTGTAGATCAGCTTAAAGGCTTCGAAAATGTAATTAACGAGTAACTAATTCACTTGGCTATCACATTGCAATGGACGATTCTTCAAAACGTACTTTGATGTACAGTAGTTGACCCACCAAGATACATAAGCTCGACCGGTCTTCGCCCTTCTCCACCGTCCGTCAATAATGTGCTCAAGGGCCAAAAAAAAGGGGAGAGAGATGATACACTAACTAACTAGCTGACTGATACACTCAGCACCAGGCCGGGCCGGACCAGCACCGTTAACCACGCACCCGCTCAAGTAAAGACTTGGAATGAACAAACATACGCCACGTCTTTTCCTTGTTCCCACGCATGCCACGCCGTGCCGTGCCACACTATAACTGTCATATTCTAGCTAGAGCTCTCTTAAACTAGCTCGAATCATTCCGAGCACTAGCCGGCATCCAAGGTGAGGGAGACATCCGACACGACACAACACTCTCCGACAACGAACGAAACCTGCTTCTGAGGCTACCTGGCTGGGGGCGAAGCTATAGCAACCGTCTCGTTCCAAAGGCCAATCTCGCGACAATTGTCAGCAGGATCCTCGGCAAATTTTCATCTTGGTCAAGATACGTAGTCGGCTTGGCCACTTTTGACAGGAAAGAGCGTCAGGTAGTACTTTTCTCCTTTTCCTCCCCGACAGTCCTGATTCCTCGCATTCTTTGTTCACCGTTTCAATCAAAAGAAAATAAAGGTCGTTCAACCTCGAGTACATAAAAGGTAACCAAGACTTACCAATGTCGTCGGGGAAGTGGATATTGTACCCTAAAGGTTTCATTCCTGGACCGTTTCTGGTCGTTGCTCTTTGTCACGCTTTTTGAGCAACTAACTGTAATGACTCTTTCGGAAGGGAGTACAGAGACGCCACGTCATCAGAGTCGAACCGGGAAGAAAGGGGGAAATGGCGCCATTCTAGAACTCCAGTCGCTTTCCTGAGGAACACGATAACCCGAGGATGCAAGTCAAGGAGACCGTGGAAGACAATGACAGTTTTGTGCATTGCCACAGTCCTTTCTTCGAGATTAGCCCAAAATTTTGACCGAGACCGGAGACTTGTTTTTGTAACCTTGCAAACAGACACTGTCCGACCGTGCCATCCTCATATCGAGATTGTCCGCGGTTGTTGAGGTGTACATGTTCAGATGAGATGAAACGACATGCTGTTGCACACCTTGAAAACCTTGTGATGCCTCGGAAGTATCGAAATATTCGAGAAAAAAGCATCAAGCCGATCTTGTCCGGTCCCTACATGGGTAGGTCGAGCCAAACCACATCTTGGAATGCGCAAGCGAACTGAGAGTAAGACACAGAGAGGCTCGTGTTGCAACAAGGCGCATTCGATTAATTTGGACCTGAAACCAACGTCATTGTTGCCCCGAAAGCCTTGCGTTGCACGAAACGCCGATTTTCACTTTAGGGAGAGATGATTACCCAGTCTGCCGGCATCAGCGCATGATGTTGTACGGATATTGGCTCAAATTGAGGCAAAGTCGGCATAGGAGTCGTCAATGAGTATTTTTGTTCGAGCGTTCAGGTTGTACATCTGTCGAGAGGAATGGCTTTAATCATAAGTTTCGAGACAGCCACGCAAAAGTACCGGCTGATGTGGACATGGTCGGCAGGCCCAGACCGCCACCAGCAGGAACACTTACGAGGTATTTGGAACTCGAAGATGACGCAGGAGACAACCCATCTCAAGCGAGGCAGGCATTCACCCGGTACTCGTCGGAGGTGACACTCGGTTCCACCCTGCTCGAACGCAGATGGAGTTGTCGACATTGTCGGCGTAATCCTGCGTGGTTGGTGGTAGCTAGGGTCCTAGCACGAGATGAGATGTAGACTGTGCGACAGCGTCGGTAGCATGAATTTGCGTGTGCCCTTCGCCAGGCAAAGCTTCAGAACATTCTTCACCTTTCCACCAATTAATTGCCGAATCATTGGCTCACCCTTTCAGTGACAGGTTCAAGCAGACAGCAAGTTGCACAAGCACACAAAAAAAGTCCTCCGGATTGATTCCCGGACACCACTTATGTACGCTGAGTTCATGTGGTCCTCTCAGTTTGTAAACCCAGAAGTACCGAGGCCATGAACCGTGTTCTGAGTGCGCATTCGCATCATAGCAGGGTTCAATGAGCAGGGAAGATAAGAGAGGACGCCGCTCTCTCAGCTTTCCAAGTGTCTCGAGGCATAGGACAAGCAATGTTTTTGCCGCTTCTTTGCCAATCGCGACAAGACTGTGGTGTATAGAATCGACATTGCGAAAGTGAACAGGATCATACATGTGTGTGTCTCGATACTCCGTACAATCTGGTAGCCACCCAGAACCCAGAAACTGCTTCAATACCATGGAGAATCGATTATGATTGAAAAAATAGGGCAAAATTCCCCCCTTGTACCTGCACTCAAACCACACACGCTCTTCAGACTTCTTGAATCAAGTCCTTGACGACTGCTGCCTGTCGTTGGCTCGACGTATGGAGGTATAATCCTTCTGAGGGGCCGGGTTACCCCTTGGATTTGTGGCATTGCGCCCATTTGATGAACAAGTTTGACAAGGGATTACCACCACCCCAGTCCCGTTGCATCGGCTGCACCTCTTACTATTGCTGCCTAGGTCGTCAGCGAATGCTGGACACCGTGTGGGTAGAGTTCAAGGATAGTTTAACTGAATAAAAGAAGCTGCGGAATGCTGACCGTGGAGGGTTTCCAGCACATCCACCACAAGTTGCCCATGACTTTGGATGTGAGCACATTTTAGCCTAGTTTAGTGGCCGTGTTGAAGAGTGAAAGATGTCAAACGCGATCGCGGAATATAATCCTTGTGAAGGGCTCGAATGCCGTAGCAAGACCAAAGTTTTCATGGCAGATTCTTCGGAGCTGCAGGCCTCTTTTATATGCCACGTTCCCCATGCATATGACACATGTTCTGACATCCGCAGTCAGCCAAACGGTACACGTGGTAGGGACAAATCAAATCGATATAGGGTTCTGTACCACTGATTTCTGAGATATATTTTTCATTCATCAAGACACTTGATCGTCCTGTTCACCAGGGGCCAGGGTTAGTAAGAGGGCAACACAGGCTGTCTGACAAAACCTTTGGACTTGACCATATCAATTCCGCATGGGCGCGAGAAGGAGTAGCCGAGAGGGCCCGAATCCTAGACGACTTGAGAGCTCCGAGCTGAGTTGAATTTTGGAAAGAGATGCAACCCACCATGCGGAAATCCTATATTCAGATACTCCTGTCATCAATGGCTCGCCATGTGTAGAACTCACTTGACATGTCGCATTTTGATGACAATGATTGAACTCTGCAGCATGTTTGGGGAAGTGGCTGATTGGCATGTACAGCTGGGGCACAATATAAAGTCGGCGGCTGTTCTAGGCCATCGAGCCGGCGCCCTCCAAAAGTCCAAAAGCGTTCGGCTCGGCCACGCCGAAGCCGTCGAGCAAGATGCTCGACCCTGAAACGTACTCTGAGAGGTAACCGAGGGCGTATACCAGCTGACCACCTGATGTAATTGCAATGGTTTCACAGGGCAGTTTTTCTGCAAATTGGTGCAAAGACAATGGCGAGACAATTTTTGAGGGTGGTATTGTTGATCTCGTGTAGCAATGGCTGGAAACTGTTACAATAGCTGAGAGTGGCCTTGGATGAAGGAGGAAACGGGTTCGGGCCTACTTTGCTTGAATACCGGCCTTCTGGTGCCACAGCAGCATGGCTTACAGGCAAGTTATGACTGCATCGAGCGAGCCGCAGGTAATTAGTAGCTTGTCGTGGGATGAATGTGAGGAATATGAGAGTGAAACTGTTTGAAACGTCCTGCTGGGTTACCAGGCTTTGCTCTTCTGAAGGATAACTTTTCAGCTTGTAAAGCCCGTTGCTTGTACTCTCGACTTGAACCAAACCTTGATGGCAAGGCAATTTTACAGATCACAAGCCACAATCATGGTATATCAGTTTTCTGATGAGCCCAGCCAATCTCCTCAAGGAGGTAATACCAAGCATGATTGGTAATGGCGTGTGTCGGCGTGTAAGATACTCAGCTGAACTGCATCATGCCAAAACAGGATAAGTATCTAGAAGAAGGACTCAAGAAGAGTTGTTTGAGAAATCTGGCCAGGTTCGGTCTGACGTAAAGAGTACCCCTTACGAGCAAATATACTGGCCTGGGTCGAGAGGGTATTTGCAGAAAGAGTGAGGATGGAAGGAACCAAGAATGGTAAAAGTGAGAAAGACATCTGGTGTCCAACAGGGCCGATCGAAAACGAGTTGCGTGTTAGATAGCCCAAAAAGTCTGGACATGGATTGTCGAAGATGTGTTCCATGATAATGTCGCATGCAAAGAGGGTTGTTACGCGAGCAAGGTCAGGCAGAGGTTCCAGCCACGGTGTACGAAGAACTTTGGCGGTTCCCCTGGGCGGTTCCTGCGGTTGAGCGCTCCGGTAGTACAGAATGACTAGGTTTGGTGAAACGGTAGGGAATCATGAGGCAGGCAGTTGGGTGGCAGGTAGACACCACTTTCAGGTCACCGCCCCGGGCCCAGCTTGCTATCCGATACTGGAGTTGTCTGGTGAGAAGTAGTGAAGAGGTAAAGGGCGTGGTGCGAAGTCGCCTTGAGTACTCCGTAGGTGTTTATGAAAACAAGCCCTCACGGTGTATCACGTGAGGTCATGTGATAGCTTTTGCCGCGCCCAGGGAGTAACACGTGCGAGCTACTGTACTGTACATATTTAGTGGAGATTACGTGAGATAGATTGTGCCGAGGTATTTTTCTATGGGGTGGTAGATGGTAAATCGGCTTGCTCGACACCCACGTTCGCCAACCGATTAAAAAAAGGAGAGTATCATCTGCCGTCCTCAAGCTGGCGCTGGTATCCTAGTCTGAGCACATACACTACTCTTCCTGGGAAGACGACGTACCACCTCTAGATTGGCTGAAGAGAAACGTCGATACAACCACTCAACACAATGGCTTCCTACGCCTCGACGAAGTTCGACTATTACAATGTCACGAATCCAAGCCCATACGTGGTGCATGTGGAAATCAATCGACCAAAGAAAATGAACGCATTCACCGCACCCATGTGGGCTGAACTGAAGGGGATATTCGAAAGATTGTCGACTGACCCTGACGTTCGATGCATCCTACTTTCGGGAGCCGGCGACCGAGCATTTACAACAGGTGAGTAAGCTAGGAGTCCTGACGACAGAACGGAACTTCTGACCGGAAGGCTTCAGGTCTCGATGTGGAAGCCGCATCGTCAAAAGACACTACACCCATCATTTCCCGGGAGTTTGTCGACCCATCTCGCCGGGCAACACAACTCCGCCGCTACATTCTTGAGCTGCAAGAAGCCATTTCGGTGGTGGCTCGCTGCGAGAAACCGGTCATCGCGTTGCTACATGGATATACCTTTGGGCTGGGCATCGACCTATCATCGGCGTGCGACATGCGATTCTGCCTGGCAGACACCAAGTTCAGTGTGAAGGAAGTCGACATTGGACTGGCGGCGGATGTCGGAACGTTGAGCAGATTGCCCAAAGTGGTGGGCGGCGTATCGAGCTGGGTGAAGGAAGTGTGCATGAGTGCACGGGTGTTTGGTGCAGACGAGGCCAAAGCCAACAACTTCGTCAGCAGGGTTGTCAGTGGCGGCAAAGACGAGCTCATCAAAGAAGGCATGCAGTTCGCCCAGTATCTAGCGACCAAGAGTCCTGTGGGCGTGCAGGGCACGAAGAACATCCTCGACGCTGCATGGGGAAGAACGGTGGAAGATAACCTCAACTACACGGCTGTTTGGAATGCAGCCATGGTGCAGAGCACCGACGTCGAAAGAGCCATCATGAGTGGACTGCGAAAGAAGACGCCGACGTTTGAGAAGCTGTGAGGATGTGCCAGGGACAGCCACAGCCCATCTGGCCACAGGTACAAGTAGCTATAGCCTATAGGTGGTGGCTCATGGGCAATAATACCCCCGGAATATTGGCACCAGCATTGTGGCGCACGCTAAATGACAATAAACTCGGGCCGTGGGAAGAGCAGTGCGAGGTGTCAGTGATCATCATTAGAGCACAATATTGTGAACAGCCAGAGAATGGTGATGACACGGCTCATTCGAGCGAGGCTCGTCACACCTCACGGAGTAGAGTCTCACAACTCTTCGCAGCCATCCGACAGACGAGTAAGAGCACAAAACCACGTCGACGAGATGTTTCGCATATCAATGGGCGTCTAGCAGGGATTGGCCACTCGCACCGTTGACCTCGTAGCTGTTCCTAGGACGACCGGGTCAATTGACCCTGTCAACACCCAACATAACCGCGACTCGGATCCTCCGGCAGCCGTACACTCTATTTCACCCGACACCATATGATCTTCAGCTGAGCCTGTTCCGGGTACAAAATTTGCGGCGGTTGCCAGGCAGAGGGGCGAGACACCGTACAGTACCGTAGAGGGTGTTTGGCCGTAGACGGTGTTATTGCCACAGTGACTGCAAGAGTGTCTGGTACTGTTAGGTATTGTTTGGGTCCATCAGAAGCACCATCCATCGTCGTCATCATCGCCAAGGTACTCGTAGTTCGTAGTTCGTACGGGGGAGAGCCTGTGTTGTAACTTGTCCTGTAGTCGTACCAGATGCTGTGCTGTCCTGGGGCTCCCTCCAGTTGTTCTCTAGGCGTCCTTTAGCCGCCCCTTGGCCTCCGTTTAGCTGTCTTTTAACTGTGTGGCTGCCCGAGCTTCCCGAGTGCTGTTCCTGCATTGAGCTCCCTGAGACGCCTAGAAACCCACCTAGTGACGTCGTTGCTCGTACTCGGACTGGCATCGCCTTGACAGAAAGAGCTTGCGCTCTCATCATCTCATCACCATCGTCATCATTCCACATTCTTCCGCTGTTCCAACAAAACCACCCCGGGCTGCTGCCAGTTGCTTCTGTCGCCTCTCTCGACCCTGTTAACAGCCTCTGCCACCTCACCACCCAAACCTGCTGGACTCTTCTTCCTTTGCACCTCTCTACGATCTAAACAGCCCACCTGCGCATCCTCGCCAGCTTCTTCTAGCTACCCACACTCGCAATCCTCTTCCACCGCATCAACCGCATCCACCGCCAACATGGTGTCGCGAGGACTCAACCTCATCCTCCGAGGGACGGAGGTATGGCCATGGACCTCTCGTCATGCCTGCGATCAGCTACTGACTTGCGCCTGCAGTTCCTCTTCACCCTCATCACCATGTCCCTCATCGGCAACGTCATTGCCATGGCCTTCGCCGGGAACCCGTCCCTCGTCAACTACGACATGTTTGTGGCGGCTTTCTCCATGCTGTCCCTGTTCTACCTGATCCCGGCCGCCTGGAGCGACTCCTTCCAAGGCCATGCTCTTCTCCCGCTTCTCCTTGACGCCTTGAACGTTCTCTTCCTCTTCTGCGCTGCCGTTGCTACGGCCGCCGAGCTGGGTGCCCACTCGTGCAGCAACGACGTACGTCTCCCCGTTTGCTTTGGGCGCACCTGATTTTCCTGGGGCTATTGCTAATTTTCCCCGGCAGTCATACACTCTGCACAACCATCTTACCAACGGCGCACACGATCGCGAGGGCCGATGCCGGGAGCTCCAAGCCTCGACCGCCTTCTTCTTCTTCAACTGGGCTGCCTGGTCGGCGTCTCTGTTCTTCTCCATCGTCAGCTCTCGCGGCAGTGGTGTCAACCTCAGAGGCATCCGTGGAAGAGGTGGGCCTGCCATGTCTCAGGTGTAATATCAGTGAAGCAGAGAGAAGCTGGAACGGAACTGGGTAACTGGACCATTTTTCTTCTCGGACCATCTGCATCACGTATGCTCCTAGACGATCTTCATCTATCAAAGAACCCTAAAAAGGCTGACTCCGTGGCAGTATGATTTTCCATCTTCCTGAAACGATGACCACGACGACACCCAACCCAACCACCTCCAACCCACCGTACAAACACACTGAAACTGGATTTCAATCAAAGCTGGCTTAAATATGGAAGACAAATACCCCCCCCCCGGGCGGCGCTTTCGGCTCAATCTTTGTCTGGCATTTGCTGGTCATGCCTAATTATTGGCGTCGTAACCAAACAGTTGATTCTTGGCAATGAGCACGACAATCCGGCCATACTGTGTTGTCGTTCTTCGTATGGCGTTGATCTGCTTTTGTTGAATTTAAATCTTGAAAAAAAAACCAAAAAAAACAAGTGAGAAAAGACAGGGGACTGCGTGCTATCAGATGAATGGATATTGTGTTTCTTTTTGGAGGCCCCAAATGAGTGGGACCATGTATCCTCGACTAGCCGAAGACTACTAATATAATATGTATGATACCATACCTTGATGTCGAGATTTTGAATGGGTTGCATGTCATGAAAAAGGGTTATCACACGCAGCCTCGTCTGTAGCAGCTAGTAACTACCCAACCTCTATATATATACAAGCATGCCCTCGAGTAGCGTCTGCGTAGCTGGCTTTACCATGCTTTGACGGTTGGGCAAGCCAATCGCTGGCCAGGGGAACGAATGAGTTGGCTTGTTTGTGTCGTAAGACGGCACTGACTGCAGCCAGAAAAGAAAGTCTTTGTGAAGCACGTAAAAATTTACATTTTGTCTTCTTCTGACCCGTCCTTTGCCTCCTGAACAGTGAGTGTACTGACTGCAAGTCAACCAGCCGCCAACGTCCAGTCCAACCCTGGCCGCATGCACACAATGACACTGCATTAAAAACGATATGGATGATGATACGGTATACCTACACATTCGCTTACTCACTCAGTGCCCTGTTCCCGTTCCTGACCGAACTCACGCACTCACTCACAACTTTGGTCACTCTGCACACTCTGCTCAAGGCCAAAAGCGCTTTTCCAGTTTGCACCTAGAAGTGAATGGCTTGACTGTAGGTGGCCATGGCGGCCTCCTTGAAGGCCTCGGCGAGCGTCGGGTGAGCGTGGCACGTCCGGGCCACGTCTTCGCTCGAGGCACCGTATTCGAGCGCGAGCGTGGCTTCGGCAATCATCTCGCCAGCGTTAGGACCGATGATGTGCACGCCCAGGATGCGGTCAGTCTCCTCGTCGCTGAGGAACTTGACTATGCCGTCGGTGTCGAGGTTGGTCTTGGCTCGCGAGTTGGCCGTGAAGGGGAACGTGCCGACGCGGTACTTGACGCCGGCGCTCTTGAGCTCGGCCTCGTTCTGCCCAACCCAGGCCACCTCCGGGTGCGTGTACATGACGGACGGGATGGCTCCATAGTTGACGTGCCCGAAGCCCTTCTTGATGTACTCGACCGCCGCGACGCCTTCTTCCTCGGCCTTGTGCGCGAGCATGGGGCCAAATGTCACGTCGCCGATGCAGCGGATGTGCGGGATATTGGTGCGGTATTCTTGGTCAATGACCACGCGTTTGCGCTCGTCCATCTCGACGCCGATGTTCTCGAGCCCCAGTCCTTCCGTGTACGGGCGACGACCAATGGCCACGAGGACGACCTCAGCCTCGAGGCTCTCGTTCTTGCCGCCCTTGGCCGCTTCGACGTCGATCTTGATCACGTCGCCGCTCGCATCACCCTTGGTGACCTTGGTGTTGGTCTTGAATTTGATACCTTGCTTTCCGAGGAGCTTTTGTGCTTGTTTCGCAATGTCCGCGTCCATGCCGGGGCCGCCAATCTGGCCAAGGAATTCGACGACGGTGACCTGGGAACCGAGGCGGGACCATACCGATGCCTACCGCCGCATCTGTTAGCACCGTGTATAGACTGGCTACACTGGACCCGAAGAGCTCACCATCTCAAGACCAATGATGCCTCCACCAATGACAACCATTCTCTTAGGCACTTCTTGGAGTGCGATTGCGCCGGTGCTGGTAACGACCTTCTTCTCGTCGATCTCGAGGCCGGGGAACGGGGTCGACTCGCTACCAGTGGCGATGACAATGTTCTTGCCCCGGATCTCTGTTTCACCGCCGTCAATCAAGTTGACCTTGACCGTGTGCTCGTCCTTGAAAGATCCGGTGCCCTTGATGTAGTCAACCTTGTTTTTCTTGAACAGAAACTCGACACCTTTCGTCAGGCCGCTGACGGAGTCATCTTTAGCCTTCATCATTTGAGTCAGGTTGAGCTTGACATCTCCAACGTCAATGCCACGCCTTTTCGTGTCGTGTAGTACTTGATGGTATAGATGTGAATTGTTGAGCAGGGATTTTGAGGGGATGCAGCCGACGTTGAGACAGGTGCCGCCGAGTGCACCTCTCTTTTCGATGCAAGCAGTCTACACACTCGTCAATTGCTGCCTCATATCGCAAGTCATGGAACGGGAACTCAAAATGCTCACCTTGAGACCCTCTTGTCCAGCTTTTATCGCACCAACGTAGCCAGCCACGCCGCCACCAATGAAGATCACATCGTAGTCGGAAGCTTCAGATGCGTATCCTCTCCTCCGCTGTTGGTTCTGGGACACTATCTGGAAGCTGGGAGCTGTTCGGAGGTTTGTTGGGCCAAACTGCGGAGCTTTCGATGAGAGCAGCGATCGACTCGCCCTCGGCACCAAAGTCTTGAGCATGTTGAGGAAACGATCGAGGGCTCAAGAGTACAATACGAGAGAAAGAGAACAATGCGACAAAGGCGTCGCAGGTAACGGGAGGGGAGGCAATTTGATCTGAGGAATGACCGGAGAGAACGATTCGATTTGGATAGCGAAGCTCAAACACCGCATTCTCGTTCGGGGAGGAACGAGCCAAGCCCGGGCGAAGCCCCAAATTGCCGCCCATTGATTCGACATGATGTACAGCCGCGAATAGCCACAGGAGCCACCACCACCAACACCTCCGACCAGCACCGCCTAACGATGGCAAAGACTTGACCCTACGGAGGACGAGTACAACGTCTCCGAACGTCCAGTACGAGGCTCCAGTCGAGACACTATGATACTTTTTTTTAGTCCGCTCCTTCAATGGTGGATTTCATGGGGCTACGTCGTCGGTTGAAGTGGCCATCGCTTTGCTTGGACAGCCTCGTCACCTCGATCGGGATTTTCCTAAGGCTTTGCCTACCATTTACCAATCAACCCAACCCAGCCCAGCCCAGCCCAGCCCAGCCCGGCTTCCAGAGAGGTTGTTCTGCACTCCAGTAGTAGTGACGACGAGTCACATGGTAAGATCTGCCTGGCTCATAAGCTTCGGTGATGGCAATCTCGACACCAGACCTGGCTGTTGTATCGACCTTTCAGCGGACGACATCGGCATGATTACTGATCGCTACAGAGGCCGAACAAGTGCCCACCGTTTCGATTCGTCCGGAATACAACAGTCGCACAGGTCACCGATCTCGACTGTCCAGACATGCGGTACCGGAAAAGAGCGTTGGCAAATGATCGTCGGTCAACAGGAGGTGGTCTTGGGGGATCGCTGCGGCAGTCGCCCTGAATCTATCTACAATTGCGCTCAGTCCATTGTAAAAGGGCTCTACATGAGTCACATCGAACCGAATCAGATGCCTTCAACTTTGGCGTAGTTCAGAATTCTCGTTACCGCAAACTACCACTCGAATGCTCGACTGCACGCAAAATGGGCTTGACTTTACTATCCTTTCAGACCTCCTTCGGAGCCAGTCATGATCCAAACCAGTCACCCTGAAAACAGAGTTTCAAGTCTCCAAGCGGGCGATGAGATCGAGATGAGATATGGTTTGAACAGAATGACCACGCGGTGTACCTCGACACTATTGTTATGCAGAAAATCCCCGCCGTTCTTCAAGGACGACAAACGCCGTTGCTTAGTGGGGCCCCAGCCTGTCGCGCGGGAAATCATCATGGAATGGAATTTCGAGCGCGCGAAGGAATTTCCCATGGAGAAGATGACACTGTTGGATCGGCTAGGATGGTCGCAGACGACTTCTAGTCTGTTGGAGCTGGCCATCGGGTCCCTTCGGAGAGCCTGCACGTGCGCAGCCTCGTCTCCCAGGTCAAGGACGATCTGATGACCAAAACAATCGACGTGCAGAAAGTGTACGACATGATCCGCACCAAAGACAAGAGGCTCTTGTGGAAGTAAAGCGCGACCCAGAGGTGAGATTGGTATGGCGACTTCCGGAACCATCGGGACAAATGCTCGATGGGTTTGAGAGAAGTATGTTGAGTAGGTACTAAACAGCATATCCCTCTGCGGCTGCACTGATGCCATGCCCATTTCTCACAATGCTGACCATGGCTCACAATGCTCACTAATCGGGCACCACGAGTTAGGCATGCAAGCATCAGGCGCACACAAGCGGCCCCTTGCAAACTGCGCAGCTCCCCTCGACGCGGCAAACAAGTGATCCTTCGACCCTCGCAAGTAGTCCTCAGCTACAATTTTCTCGTTGTCTTTGAACCTATCTCGGATGATTCGTTGGAAATCGCTAGCCTTGACATGGGTCCCAGAGAGGAGCAGGAGATCAAACATGACGTCGTGGTCGTGCAAGAAATCTTCAAGTGCATGCCCCACCCAGTCCCAATACGTCGTGTTTGCTTGTTTGGTATCTTCATCATCCGCCCAGAGGGTTTTGATCGAGCCCGGCTCGTAAGCGAATATACCGTCATCGCGTATCATTGACCGCAAATTCAGAGAGGATTGATCGAGATGGACGGAGAGGATCGACTGTATGTGTCTGCCCTTGTATTTTTCACACTCTTCATCAGGACCCATGGTGAACATATCCAGCCAGATCCCCCAACATTGGTCCAGGTTATAGAGGTGTAGAAGTGAGAGCTGGCTCTGTCTTTGGAGACTGAGTCGTTCGAGTCCAGCCAATTGAAGAAGCTGTTGAATTGGCCAGGTGAAGCGATCACTGGTACTATTTTCAAAGTTTGGGATCGACAGGAATACCAAGTTGTTCGATAGGGGCACCGATTTATTCGCCTCGTTGAAAAGTGTGCGCATCATGTCCGCGATCGGGACGAGTTCCTCGTATGTGGTAGTCTGAGGCGAGGTTTCGACGGGGTGCTGTAGGCGCCCCTGATACCACGATCGTAGCCGTTGTAGGAACGGAGAGGCAGTGCTCGTCTCAGGACTTGGTAGCTTTAGCATTATTTTTTTTTTTCGGCTGGCAGACACCTCGACCAGGTTCGGTGCATGGGTGCACTTACCTCTTCTTGAAGTCCCGCACAGTGAGGTCAACATCGAGACGGTCCCATAGCTTCATGGCTTGAGTATATGCTTCGGTTCCGTGTAAAAAGGCGACGTCGGAGGTAGTACCATTGGCAAATTGAATGCTTGCGGAGCTGGAAATTGATCAGAACAATTTTTCCTTTGAACTTCCTTTGTCTGACGGTGCGTACCCATAACCAGGTGCCAAAGACAAGCCAACACCTGAGAGAGAAAGCACGTCAGTGTCCCGCCTCCGAGTTGGGTTGGATGAGGGCAACGGCCCTTCGCAGCACGTACCTGGGGCTTCTTGGAGGCTAAGGGGACGGCAACTTTCACAGACAACTGTGGCGTAAACGCAACTCGCAAGAATAGCGAGGACGAAGATGATCCATCCATGGCTCGGCGATGATGGAGGACTCGATGAAACCATGTTGAGCATCAGTAACCGTCACCTAAAGATGGAAACAATGACTTTTCCGAATTAGGTTAGCAGGAACGCCTCAAGGCATCGTCCTTGAAGCCGAAACTCGCACTGAGGTCAGGTCAGCGAGCGACGGAGTATTGCAATATGTCCAAAGGGAACGAATCTACCGCCGGGCTAACAAGGCGCTGACGTTCCAGCGGCTGGCCGAGGCGCGTAGGAGCGCGTCAAGTTCGGAAATTGAGATTGTCTCGGCCTTTGTACGGTCTTCTCGGGAGAGAAGCGAAGTTTGTAAAGTTGATAGGAATGGGTTGGCTGTCAGCGGAACGGAAGAGGTTGATATTGTACTCGTAGGCGCAGGCGTGGGCCAACACCAGCCGCTCCACCTGCCAAACCTGTGCAGTGTCCTTGTGAGTACTGAAAAGAGAATTTGTCATTCACCAGGGGGGTCTTGAGGGGGGCGCTCTACTATCAGACTATCGTATATAGTTCGATGGCGTACAGGCTCCTGCAGGGGCACCTCGAACCAAATATCGTCATGAGTACTACTGTACTAGCGTCTCGGAAGCGTCACCCCTTGACCACTTGTCTCTATATGCCTTGGCGGGCAAACTACCTGGTACTGATATATAAACTGTCACAAACCGAGAGTTAATTGATGTTTGAATTGTCGTTGTTAATGAGCTCCCGTCTTGACCTCGCTACATCTGAATCACAGTTGTGCAAAGTCTGGCTTCTTCCTTCTCAATTTTGTCACGCTACACATGTGATCGCTAAAGCACCAAACAACAGTTATGGAAAACAACACCACAACCTCTCTTCCCAAATAGCAAGCAGATCACAACGCCATTGCGACTCAGGCATGTACAAAAACTGTTAAACATAGCGACACTCAAGTTGCTCGTGACGACCCTTCTTCTGTGCACCTGCTGGTGGGCTATAAGCTTTGTCTGGCCGAGGCCGACGGTCGGGCAGGGAGCCTGGCGCTAAACTCTCGCCATGGAGTGATCGAAGGAGGCGACCCATTTCTTCGTTCTCGGTTTGCAGCCGTATGATTTCTTGCTCTGAAAGCTTCAGTTGCGATTGTGCTCGTTCAAGGAGCGCGTCTCTCCGCCTCCTGTAAGATCGCTGCGCTTCTCTGTTCTGCGCTTTCCGGCGCTGTTGTTTTTTCAAACTCGTACATTAGCAACATTGACCGTAATCGGGGCCAGCCGACGCTGGGCGCCACGAAAGCAAGACCGACCGCTCCCCTCGAAAAATCCCCTCGAAAAATCTCTACGTACGTACCTCGTGCTTTTCCTCCTGAGGGCTGCGTTTAAAGAATGGACTGATGCGATCTAGGGGAGCCGGGTGTTGCGCACTCGCCCACGACCTGTCGAAAAACGACTCGGACGAAACAGATGGTGAACCGACCGACGAAACGAAATCCATATCACCACCACCACCACCACCAGCAGCAGAATGTTGTCCGCTTTGGGGGAATGTGACTTCCATCTGCTGGTGGTCGTGGTGGTAGTGGTGATATGAGCTCGGCGTGGACTACACGTGGGACGTCAGTCAGTCTTGGGGCTATTGATCGGATGTGTCAATACTTTCAATTTGCTTTACCTTAAGAACTTCTTCATCACCAAAGTCCTCCCAAAATGCCTCTTGCTGACCGGATAAGAACCCGTCAAGGTCGTGCTGAGATTGTGTCGACGCCATATGGTGAGCAAAACTCCGTGAGAATACATCATCACCGCCATCCACAACATGTGCCGCAGAAGTCCCATAGGCCATGTAGGCCGTAGATTGGAAGAAAGGTCTGTGGGACATCCCCGGAGCGGGTTGGATCACGGGTCAACTGGCAAAAAGGTCCTCTGCGTTTTGACGACTTGGGAAACTCGAGAGGTCTTCTGAAAACTGCCACTTTGATCTCGTCCAGATGAAGGAGCTGTTGACGCCTTATATACACCACAATCCAGTCGTGGACAAGGCATCGTGAAGCCCCAGACTCAGGACACGCCGAGCAAGGCTGCGCGCCCTTGGCCAATCATCAACGAATAACTTCCTCCCCAAAGAGGAATAGCCGTCTATCTGGCTCAGATCGGACTCGTGGCGTGTGGCGCGACGACATACAGTAGAACATACACTAGGAAGCTTACTTAGTAATTAGCAGGTGGTCAGGAGCAGCGCTGGGCCTGCGTTAGCGTCATTACGTTGCTCGACTTGCGAATGCCTGCGCGATTCGCGTCCCAGGAAGTCATATTGCACCCGAGTGGAACTTGGATCGGTCGATCGTGGATTACGCGAATGCTTGTACAATATCGAGCTGGGATGTGATTTTCAATCTTCTGCTCTTTCATCTTTGTTGTCGCCTGTTCCTATCTTTTAGTGTCCGTCTCCGCTTTGCATTTCACACCTTCAAGCCAGCACCATTATAGACGCCGCAGCAATCAACAAATGTCAAGCCTTGAAACATGATCACAAGTGGCATGATTCTACTGCCACTCGGTTTTAATGATCGAATGATGCAACGGCACTCCTCTGACACAAAATTTGTCCTTGGATAAGCCCGGATGATATCGCGCTGCAACTCTGCTTCCAGATCCCACGCAGGGCGCCTCTCTCCACTGGCAAAGAGTGCCAGACAACAATCACAGGGGTTCGAGCTGTGTCGATGAGCCCCCGGAAACTCTTGACACGACCCGCAGTACTCGCAACGTGGCCCCGCCCCCACCATTTGAGCTCTGAGTTCCGGGAGGTTCAGTTGACTCGCAACTCCAATCGTACAGCCGCCTAGAAAATCCATGAGGACGTCCCGAATCATCTGTCTGACTTCTGTTGGACAACACTTCAGAATGTTCAAAAAACGGACCGCCTGCCAATCGTGATGCTGGTTGTCATGGCGGACAGGTCGGTTGCACATCTGTTGTCAATAGTGTCAGTAGCGCTTCCAATTCACGACAGATGATCATTGATATGGGCGTCTTGCCAATCCCGAAGTGCCCACCCCATTAGCAGAGAGAGCTACAGGAAAGCAGACTTACAAAGAGAATCCAAAAAAGTGAGAGGTGATTTTCTTCCGTCTGGAAATTGAATCGATGTATTTCAGACTGCAGGAAGACGAGGTACTCTCGACGCACGTCGCTATCGGAGCTACTGGTTTTGATTGAGAGGAGGAGAAGGACGAGTAGGTGGATCATATCTTCACTAAAGAAGTCGCTTGGACTAGTCTGCTGTGATGGTGCTCTTGCTAAATACCGGTATAAAAAGCTGTCAGGATGCAGAAATGACCTTTTATCCTTTCCGCTCGCAATGGCATACTCCTGGATCTTTTTCAGCAATTGCGTCAGGAATTGATCAACTCGCGCTTCGTAATCTGTCGGATCGCTGATCAAGCTCCAGCAGGCATCGTTCTGCATCATCTCCCGGTACAAAAGCTGTCGTGAAATCCGACGATCTGAAAAAAGCCAGGGGTCTTCCCTCATGAAGAATATGGCTCGGACGCCCTTCGTGTGAGTCAGCATAGATTTGAAAGTTTCTCCGTTTGCTCGCAGCGGTATAAATTTGTAAACAGTGAACAAGGCTATTTCCAGACGACTCTTCTTCAATGTGGCGAGCTCTTTCTGAATGTCTGTCATGATGCCAGCCTTAAGCTCGCACGCTTGGAAATAAAGCCTACGACGAGCGTCCAGGCTGGGGATCCACCAGCCGAAAGAGCGTGTCCACATGAGGCTGTTGCGTCGTAAATGCTCAAATGCGTCAATCCGCATTGGTATCGAGTTTTGCAGTATCAGCTGCCGCTCCTCGGCATAGTGGCCGTTGTCATATTTACGGTAATGCTTGATCCTCGTTCCTGGCATAACAGGATCTGACCATATCGGATCTGGACAGTCGTTAATAAATGATACGCAGGAAAAAGGGCGATGGAGAGGGATGCTTCTGAATCTCGAATCGGATAGATATTGATCTTGTGCTTGCAGCTTAAGAGATGGCAGTGCACGCTTACGCATGATTTCCAGAACACCGGGGCTCAACTGCGCTGGCAACACAGTGGCAGGGTTTTGCACCAAAGGCAAGGAAAGTGCCTGGCGCGCAATGCGACGCAGATATATTATGCAATCTGAATAGTTCAAGCCATATCCTGGACGACCTGACTCGTCAAGGGTGGCTTCTCGGGAAAGAGTTGTTCTACTGCCTGTTGGCAAGACGGAGCGCCCAGCTTTGCTCAAAGCTCGCTTTTTGCGATTTGCCGCTTTGATAATGTGAGATCGAACACTTTTGTTGCTGGGCTGGGGATTTCCACTTTCCACAAAGAGAAACTCGACCTGACTGTTGGTTTCAGACATGCTGGCGGTATGATTGCCAAAGACAAAGACTTCAGGTGAACAAGAAAAAACTTCGAGCTCCAGAAGAGCTTTGGAAGTTGGGCGTGAGATAACATGCCTGGTGCGCGGCTGTGGGGCTTGCACGTAGACACGACCCCGTCTGACTAGCTCTGTCTCTGGAAAGCGCCTTTCTCGCTCGCTAAGGTGCAAGATGAGGTGTGACAGTCGACGAGTAACGCCGGGCGCGAGGTAACTCGTAGCGTTGGGGTTTTGTCAGGACTTAGGTAAAGCTTTATGCAATCAGCGCTATACCAGTTAGGGAAACAGCATTAGGACTAACAGGGAAAGGGCACTAGCCCAGGCGGGAAAGAGCCTCCTTGCCCACTCGGATATTGTACAACGGCGCATTCAGACAGTCGATAAGTGAAAGGTCATTGCAGTTTAATAATTAGTTTGCTGACCGTACCCGCACCATTTGATAAGCCTATGCATATTTTTCTGGCTCTTAGTATAGTTCGAGACCTTGAGAACGCAGCCTTATCTGCGAGATCAAGCAACCATTTGCTCCAGACCCCCGCTGTTGTACATCATTGTGTATCCTTCCCGATGTTATTGGGCTATCAGTCGAGGATGGTATCAGGTGGAAATCGAAACACTCGGTTCTGATCGCCTGGGTTATTGCCATGCGCCGGTGGGACTGACAGTGGGATGACCGGTACAACTGACCACAAGAGGCTAGCGCCCACGTCTAGAACCGCCCCAGCATTACTTACCTAACGGGGAACTAACGAAAGACGCAAGTCTAAGAATATAAAACAGTGCGGTCGCTCGGTTCCTGCGTCATGTGCAGACCATGGCACACTGGGACTAGAACCAAAGCCAAGTCAGACACAGCGACGATGGAGATTGAAGAGCCAACGTCAAATGTTGAGGTCACTCCATCCTCACCATGTGAGCATCAGAGTAGCAAAATCACCACCAGTTCCCAGGACGTGGAGAAATGCAGTATGGTCGCCTCCGTTCCCTCCAAGCATCAACCCGTTACGTCCACTCTATCTCTAGAGGGCGTCAACCAAAAGATAAGATCAGTTCCCGGAAGTCTTTCATGGACAGCTCGTGCACTCTTGGTTTGGCTTATACTGCAGTTTGGAGCCGACTCCAGTGTACCAACAAGCAATTTTATGATTTTTCCCCTACCCAAAGGTAGAAATGGTGCTGGAGCGCCACCTTCAGGGACTCAAGAGACGGCAGGGGCGCTAGGGCTCGGCTTGAAAACCACCACAACCATTGGTACCGCATTTTCATTTCTCTTCCCCGTCTTCAGCGTGGTATTCGCATGGCTTGCAGACGTGACGTTTACCAGGCTGCAAATTATCATGTGGAGCAATATCATGGGTTGTCTGTACCTTGCGCTGATGCTGGTGGCGTCAATCCCATCGGTGATTGCGAGTGGACATGCAGCAATACCATTTATGATAGGGATGGCGGGCAAGCAAATTGCGAGAGGTGAGTTTAAGCATTGCCGATATACGTTGTGACGGGACTGAAGAAATTCCAGCGATGGTGCCGGTCGTTATTGTTCCATTCATTCTGGATCAGTGCTCGCCAACTGTCGACTACTTCTCAACCTTAGCCTCCGGGGAAAGGCTGCTGGTGAAGCGTCAACTGACGGAGGAGAAGGTTGCGTACTTGACCAACGGGCTTGTTGACGCTGGCGGCTTTCTTTCCATCGCAACGACCTTGTTTGAAAAGAGAGTCGGCTTCTGGCTAGCCTGGCTTGTACCATTCTCCATACGGGTTGTGTTGTTGCTCTCACTGCTGTTGCTGCGGCCTCGAATAGTCAGGAACCAGCCTGAGAAAAAGGGAATGTCCAAGATCATTTCCATGTTGAGAATGCTCATTCGGCAAACAGGCTGGAGATTTCTGGTCCACGATGACGCCTGGGAGACTGTCAAACCCTCTCGCCTGAGAAACGGCGACACCACAATCGAACAGAATCGTGGCGTCGTGAACTGGGAAGATGCAGACATGGACGCCCTGCAGCGCTTCTATCACGCTTGCAAGATTTTCTGCATCCTCCCTCCCTACTTCCTCGTTGGCCCAATGCTCGGAAACCTCTTATCTGCTCAGGGATCGAGTATGACCACAAATGGTACGCCCAATGACATCCTCGACAATATCACGTCTGCAGCAGTGATTATCGTGTCCTATGCGCTCCCAATATGGATTTTTCCATTCCTGAGGCACCACGGCATCAAAATTCAGCCAATCCTACTCATCACCGTAGGCTGTACTCTCATCATTGTTGCTGCGATGATCGGGGGCTTTTTACAGTTGCATATCTATCACACTTCTCCCTGCGGCTATCACGCTACCGGGTGTACGAAGGGGACTGGTGTATCCCCAATCTCGATATGGGCCCAGACGCCTATCTACATCTTGCAGTCAATCTCGATCGTCTTCACCGTTTCCAGCGTGTTGGGTGTTGCTTGTCATTTTGCACCAAGAAACATGATGTCCGTCTCGATCTCCGCTATGATCAGCGTATACATCATCAAAGACGCGGCAGGGTTGGGTCTGGCACAAGCAGTATCAGACCCCTACCTCGTTTGGGTGTGGTTTGGTCCAGCATTGGTGATGTCGGTGCTGACCGCGATGTTTTACTGGAGTTTTCGCCATCTTGACGAGGAACTCAGCGACAGGGTCCGGATTGGCTGATCGCGGCCGAGTAGTTTACCCAAAAATCTGGCGAGCGTTGCTTGTTCCCGTATACAGAAAGATACCGAGGCACGCACATCATGCGATGCTGGTAGAGTTAGACAATGGATGCGAGGACCGGGGTTTTGCGGTAGCTTTGGATGTCATTCCCGAGACCACAGGGAAAAAAGCCATAAATAAGGTGCTCCCCTACCAAGGTAGAAATGAATGCTCTTTTGTAGATGGGGGGTGTCAAGCCCGCTCTGTACCTGACCCTGTGCATTCGTTGAGGATGTAGCTTATGACAACAGCAACTACGGGCGGAGTGACCTGGACCTCAAGCAGATGCGAAGTCTGCGCTGATAGGGATCGCTTACTCTGCCCGAGTTTTACATTACTATACATGGAGTTGGGGTCGAGGGAGGGATTCCCTCACAGCCTGAAAAATGCCAAAAAAATCTCAACTCGATATTCACCTTGTAAAGGACAATCAGGGAACTCTTTAGTGTAAAGTAGGACAGTATCATCCCGGTCGCTTGTTGTAGTCGATGGTCGTGGTAGGACTCGCTCAAGGAATCTTCCCTGTCGCGTATGAAGAATGTGGTGATATTGGGTATGTTGGCCATTAAAAATCCACAGGACCCGTCGTGCGGTCTCCGATGGTATTGATTTTATAAAAACTCAGGTTGATGTTCTCGATAGTACGTGGCCGGGTCGGACTTTGCGTACTCCGGATTCGCCAGGACAGCCAAAGGCCACCTCAAAGCCCACTGCCACCTATCCGGGAGTGCACTCCGGATGCCGAGGATTTCCTTCTCAGCCCGGCCCCGGAACCACCAATAGCTGTCGACGTACTTGACGAAGACCATGAGATATGCCATGATGACCATCGCACGAGGCCTCTTTTGCGCCAGCAGCGCAGTGTACGACCGGGGCACGAGTGGGCCGAACGCCATCACCCGCATACACACATAGTGGCTGGGCTCGCCGGCGCGGACGGCGTTGAAGATGCTTCCGATCATGGCCAGGGTGCTTTGGTACGCTTCACTCTCTTCCTTTGCCGCCTTCTTTGTGTCTCCCTGGTCGGCGGCGCGTGACGGCGTTTCGCTTTGGATGTGGCTTTGCGGGTCTTCAAATTCCAGAATGCTGTGAAAAGGAACAGTGTTATTCGGGTCGAAGAGGGCATCGGTGTCGTAAAGATTGGGCTCGCGGTTGGCGCGCATATAATTCATCACGGCGCCCTCGTCGAGGTAAGGGACGGCTTCTTGGAAGACGGTCTGTATGGCGGACGAGAGTGTCATCCACTGTATGGGCGGGAACCACTCGGCGTCGGGGGCCGTTGGGGCATCCGAGAGGAGACAAATCGACATGATGGAGAACAGGATGGACGTCAACCCCACGGCGTCGGCATTGTGCGGACCCAGCGACGACAGCTCATCGCGCTCCTGTGCTATGGCCATGTTGATATAGGTTCGGTGTATCTGCGCGAAGTCGACATACTGGAGCGCCTTTGGAAGCTGAGCCGGATGGGTCTGGTGTAGGTTTTGCAGCTGGCCCATGCACAGGTAGAGCGCTGTGACGGCGAAGATGGCATTGAGGAGGTATGGGTGATCAAAGGCCACCTCGGTCGCGTGCACAGCAAAAACGTCCTTCATATGCCGGGTTTGCGAAGAAGGAAAACTCTGGCTGACGGTAGACTTGAAGCGGTGGAGCAGATACAGCTCGATCTGGGAGCGGAGAGCGTCTGGCATTTGACCCGGCAGGTTCCTGGCGTAAGGCAAGTCGAATCCGCTCGGTGGGCTGATGCTGACATCGCGGGCGGACACGCTGGCCGAGCTGCTCGATGCAGGCTCGGGGGGGCATCGTGCCGGGGGAGATTTGGCTGTTGTACGGCGTCCACGGGGCACAGAGGCTGACTTGGGCGAGGAAGAGTATTCGAGGTATTCGCACTCGACGCCGTGGCGGGCACATGCGGCACAGTTGGGGCGTTCTTCAGTGCATTTGACCTTGCGCTCCTTGCAGCGCCGACAACCGGTGCGAGACTTTCGATGGGCCAAGCGTGGAGGCATCAGACCCTGCTCGCAGCGGCTTCCACCGTCTTAGATAACGTGTCAAGGTGCGCTATGCTTTGGGCCGTGGACGGTGCGACTAAGGTTCGCACAATGGATGGCGTTTGACGAAACCGAGACCGAGATTTAGTTTAGTGGGCCGGCAACCACGAATTGACAGGGTCCTGGTCCGTGTGGCACTATCCTCGTCCTCTCAAGGGGGGGGTGGGAGATGATGATCCAGAGAGCCCACCACTACCCGACGAATCAGAAGCGTAATCGGATGTCTGAATTAGAGCCAGCACAACTGACTCGATGGTTGTTTTGGTTCTTCTTGAGTCGTGGTTGGGAAAAACTCTTCCACAGCTGAAAGGCTCGGTGCAGCCTCGGTGGGGGGCCTGAAACGACGAGGCTGAAATATCTTCCTGAATTGGTCTAGTGGATTTCCTGCGCCCTCGGTTTCGCATTTCGCATTCTCGGGTTCCGCATACACATACTCCGTACAGGCATTTCCATCTTCCCTGTACTCAATCCCAGACTTTGTCAACAATATCGCCCTATTCGTCATTACACTGTTCTCTCAGTGGACAGATTGAAAACCCCTTGCCAACCGATACCGAGCAAGCAACAGCTCATTCCATCGCTGCGTAAAGGTGGCTATGCTGTTACCCCGGCGAGTGACCAGGGCAGGACTCCTGAAAATGTCGACGAGAAATTACATCTGGAGGTAGCAGAGCTAGGCCAGTAGGTAGGTCAGAGAGACAAAAAAGGATGTATAAAACACCTTGAATTTCCCCCAAGACAGAGGGCCTTTGAAAAAGCCATCCATCTACACTGTGCAAATCATACATACCGTCGTGGCAGTCGTCGTATCAGGTTCAGCGCAACGCCTTATTCTTCTTTTCATTCTCCCGTCCTCAAAATGGCCGTCGACGACAGCACCGCCCTCTCCATCGCCGAGCTGGCAATCTACACGGTCCTCGTCCCGATGACATTCTACCTATTCTTCCGGCACGGCATTCGCTCAACCCTGGGCTACATGTACCTTTTCGCCTTTGAAACCCTCCGGCTCGTCTCGGCGGGTCTCCAGATCAGCGCACACTCTCAGCACAAGACCTCTTCGGCAACCGGATCGATTATAGCCTCCGTCGGCTTGAGTCCTCTGATCCTCGCGCTCTCAGGCTTCATCTACGAACTGTCCAGTTATAGCTACTACTACTACGACGCCGACGCCGACGCCGCACCGGAAAGAGGGAATGCCTACCACCGCCATCGTCGCCTCCTCATCGTCCAAGAAGTCCTCGTGCACCTAGGCGCATACACTGGCATTGCACTTGCGGCATCCGGTGCGTCGAAACTTGCAAAGTCCTCGTTCTATTCTTCTTCCACTTCCTCTTCCTCGTCGTCCTCGTCTGTCACCACCACCACCTCGGCCTCTGATATTGAGCACGCCCACACCCTCCAGGAGACCGGTACTATCCTGATCCTCGTCACCTGGATTGGACAAGTTTACTTGTGTGCTCGCCTTTGCGTGACGCGGGGTGTCCTCACCCCTGTGTCCGTGTCGTTGGGCGTGGCGTGTATCTTCGTCGGTGTGCGGTGTGTCTACGGCGTGGTCTACGCATTCGATCATAGCCGCTCTTCACCCGTCAACCCCGTCACGGGCAGTTTCGCAGTCAAGGTCACCTTGGTGGTTTTGGTCCAGCTTGTCGTCGTTGTGGCTTTGTTGGTCGTCGGCTTTCTGACAAGGGATATCGCGAGGGATCACGGAGTGAAGAGGAGATGGTGGAGGAGAGGAGGACGAGGAGGATGGTACACGACCACTTCGAGTGGTGGGCCTGTGGAGATTGATCGGGGGAGTGCTATTCCTCTACGATCGCCGAAGTGATTGACCGAAGGAGTGAGTGATGTTCGGTGCGCTGTAGCCCCAAGAGGAGAAGTTTGAGCAAAGGGGGCCGCACGGATGGAGGATGGACCGACTGATGGATCGATGAGTATCATGATTGATCATACAAATGAAACGAAATCATCACGACTCATCAGCCCATTGAAAGGCCCTCACCTTGTATAGCTGGCTAGCTAGATAGACACCTCCCCTGTACCTTACAGATTATACCTACATCTCGCCTATGACTACGACTGGTCAAGAGTCACCGTCCGGACACTCCTTTTCTTCTGTTCCTCCTCCTCCTCCTTCTTTTCTCCTCCTCCTTCTTCTTCCTCTGTTTTACCATTGTTTGGAAACCAGGTGACCAGCTTTTCAAGAGCTCGAGTAAACCGAATCTGAATGAAAAGTATTCAATAATCATTCTAGAGCCATGTAGAAAGAAAAAAAAAGGAAAAAGAAAAAACCTTGCTATGTCGACCACTTCCATACCGTTCCGTTTTCCTATTTCGTTTCTCATCACCATTGCAAAGATATCACGTGTGGACCACCACCACCACTTGAGCCTGATTCTCAGAATTCCAGATTTAATTCTTCATTCTACGCTCATTCATTGAACATTTCCCAAAGGATAAACCCATTCATCCCCGTCACTCTCCTTGATCGAATCCGTCATTCCTTCGCACACAAATTCATCAACATCCAAAGTTGCCCCCGTAATCGGTCATGGCAGGATACCCGGCCCAAATCAACCTGGCACTCGCAAACGTCGCGTTGCCCCTCGTCGCGCACGTCAACGTAGCGTACCGGAAACAATTGTTGCTTCCGCCCTGCGACACGGTGCCGTTTCGGTACGTCAGGCCGACGCAGCTGTTGGGCACCAGGATGTTGGCGTACTGGCACCAGCTCACGCAGTCCTCGAAGCCGAACGCGAGCAACGGCTGCATCGACGCCCCCGTGAAGCTCGTCGCGCACTCGACCTCGAACGGCGCCGTGTTGCCGTAGTTGGTGTAGCTGTAGCAGTACGGCACGGGGGATCCCGAGGGCGCCGGACACGAGTTCGCAGTCGGCGCCGCTGGGCACGACGGCTGTACAAACGTAGTCGTCGTCCTGGTCGTCGGCGTTCCTCCGCCCGCGATCGTCGTAGTTGTCTGGCTATTTCCGCTGGTGACGCCGCTGGTACCAAGGCCAATGGTACTTGTAGTGCTACCTACCCCAACGAGGGACGTCAGGGAGGAGGAGGAAGCACGCGTCGTGAAGGTACCCGCGTTTGGCGTCGTCGTCGTCGTCGTCGTCGTTCCAAGATAGTGCGGATCATTGATGGCTGGATACCCAGGATACAATAATCTCGCAGAGTCGATTCCACTCCCAAATGTCGTACTGCTTACACTGGACATGAGGATGCAGTTCGGATTGCTTCCGGAAAGGGAGCCTAAGAAATTGACGCCCACACAACCGTAGGGTATAGCGACGTTATAAAGCGTGCAGAAACTTATACACGTCGTGAGCGTTGATGCCGTGGTCGAGTTGCCCGTCAGGATACCGCCCTGAAGCGTTGTGGAGCATTCGACTTCGTAGCATGAACCGTCGCCATTCACGTTGAGAGCTTGATGGTCATACGCCGGGCATAACGAAGTTGTAGTTGGAGTCGCAGAACAATGCGGAGGAGTCGTGGATATGGATACGGATGATGGTAAAAATGTTGTCGCGACAGGGGTGACTGGAGAAGTGGTGACTTGTGATGATGCAGGAAGAGAGGTGGAGGAGGTAGCGACTATGGCGACCGTCGAAAACACAAGGCTTGAAGAACTCGAGGGAGGTTGAGACCCTGAACTTGTTGGTGTCATTTGTGATGTGCTGACAGAGCTAACGACACTCGAAACTACCCTGGATGTAGTGGTAGAGGGCGGGGATGACGGGCTTGTCGAAGAGCTTGATGGATTACGAGAGGTGGATAAAGTACTGCTCGATTGCTGCTGACCTATCGTTGTTGCAGATGCGCTCGTTCGCTGTTGGCTCGTCACGGGAGACGTAATGGGCGAAGAAGTTGGTATTGGCAAAGTAGACAAGCGTGTCGTGCTGGAGCTTGCTGACGTAGGGAGCGAAGTAAACGATGAACCTATCCCTGGACTGGTTTGCAGAACTTGCGTAGTAGTCGATGAGCTGGGCTGTTGGGCTGCAGCACTTGTACTGACCGTGCCTATAATGGTAGGTGCAGTGGTTGACGCCGGAGGTGTAGTGGCGATAGAGCTTGGGTTGGATGTGGTGTCTGGTGGAGGTCTCGTTGAAGAAATTCCCTCACCTGTAGAAGATGAACTGGAACTAGCCGTGTCGCTGAACACAATTTCAGGAGAGAAGGGCTGATTGACCAAAATCGCAGCTTGAGAGAATGCGTCGGCGCCTCTGGATACCTCACTGATGTTATATTTGAGCGTGCATGGGTTCACGGATGCCAGCTAGAGACCCAGTCAGTACAGATTGTTTTCGCTGTAATGAGTCAACCTTACAATGTCAAAGGCTATAGCGACACAAGGTCCTTGTGATGTTGGGATATACGAATTACACTGATCAATGCACTCGGCAATGTTGGACGCAGGGACTTGTTGCAGATCAAACCCAGGGAGATAGGTGTCGCAAAGGACCAAGTAATCGTTGTTGACCGTGCCATCAAAGGGAGATCGATCGAAGCAATTCGGGGTCCCTGTGGTCGTGGGCGCAGGATACTCAGAAAGGGTCAAAGACGACGTGTACGAGATGGTGCTGCTGTAAGAAGAAGTCGTCGATAGTGATGTTTCTGCTCCCTGTGTGAATGTCATACTCGAAATCATTTCAGCATTTGTGGAGCTACTTCTGTGCTCAGGCGAACTCGTCGACAAGTACTGAGCCGAAGTTTGACTGGTCGTAGACCCCGGAGTCGGCTCTGGTGTAGGGCTCAGAGATGGACTGTTCGAGGTCGGGACAAGTGAGTACGATGTCGTTGCTGAATCCGTGAGGCTGCTTGATCCTGCGCGCGTGCTGGACGGTGAAAGAGTGGTCGTGGAGGACGAAGTCGAGGAAGGTCGTACATCGCTAGTAGGAATTGCACCAAGTATAACTTCAAGACATCCCGGAGGTAGCGTACCGCCAAAAGCCGCCTCGAGGATTGAGCCAAACACGCAGAACATAGCTTCACCACCAACAAAAGCGTCATTCTTCCATACCAAGGTTTTGCTGGCAGGGGCACCGTCCCTTCTTGCAACAGTGTCGTTACTGGTAAGGGAAAAGAAAGTCGAGATGGTACCAGGTGTCGGGGAAACCTCAAAAGGCTTTGAGGTTTCGTTCCCATCCGTTGATATAAATCCCCCTGCTCCTTCAAGCTGTCCTATAGGGTTTATGGAGAAATCCACGGCCAACGAAGAATCGTTTGTCAGAGTTCCATCTGCGGATACATACTGAGGTTGCTCGTCAAAGACCTGCACCACGGTAAGGACGATCGGGGTGAAACTGTTTTGCGTCAAATCTTGCCATCTGTCCGACAACGAGGACGTACCTTGGAGCCGACGACGAAGTGCTAGAGGTCGTCCTTGTCGCAAGTGTCGAGGTCATGTGGGTGGCAGGGCAATAGCTGACTTCGACAAAGACAGTCGTGCCATATCCAATGATTGGTCGCACCAGGTTGGCCACAATGGCGACACTGGTAATAAGTCTCCAAATCATGATGTATGACTTGCCTGTCACAACCGAGTTCGCCTATATGGAACGGTGAGTAAGAGGGCCGACACAGTCTTCAAAAAGCATACGCGGAAGATGATGTGGTCTGCGGAAGACATCAAACGCGACTGGAATGACAACACGAGAAGCTGCGGAATGCTGGGGAAAAGAAGGGTGAAGTGGAGTTTCCGATTATGAGCTCCAGTAAATCCTTTTCACGGCAAAACCACCGTTAAGGGGAAGGGAAAATGTGTTGTATTGGTACAAACTCCTCAAAGCATGACTGCTTGTGGTGGTGGACGAAGTCAACCTCCTCAACCGGGTTCACAAGTCGTCTAGCAATCTGCGCGACCCCATGTCCTGGGAAATCCAACAACATCGCGCACATTGGCTACTCCGGTCAAATAGGCTAACAGCCTGTCGAATCCCAAGCCATAGCCACCGTGAGGATTGCTACCGAAACGTCTGAGATCTGCATACCATTTCAGGGCACCGAGACTCTCTCCAGGCTCAAGAAATGGATAGTCGGTGCGATTGATGGCCTCCTCAGCGTTCTTGATGAGACCTTTCGAGCGCATATTGTGAATGAGCTCCTTAAGGCGATGCTCTCTCAGACTTCCTCCGACAACTTCACAATATCCATAGGGAAGCAGCAGGTCAAAACACGCAACCGTTTCTTGATGTTCTGTGTAATTGTCGGCAGGGGCTGAATGCTGCCCAGAGGAAGATATAACTGCCGAAGGCAGCATATAAAAGGGTTTGATCGCCTTTGGATAGTGCGTCACGAAGACCGGCTTGCCTTCTGCAATGTTTTCGACAATCCATCGTTCATGCTCAAGTTGCAAGCCCCACTCCCACTGCGGTCTGTTGACGAACAGCGTTCTGCTACTTGCTTCGTGTGCTTTCTCTAACGCGTCGATGGCCGCAGTGTAAGTCACCGTATGCCACGGTCCTGTGAGCCGGCTCCACCGTTCCTCGAGATCTACAAAATCGACATCGTCAGGACGATGTTTATGGTCCTCATAATACTGGAGAAGTTCTTTGCCCGTTTTGTGCGCTTGAAGTGATTGTGTCAAATCCACGATCAACGACCTTACACTCGCCAATAGATCGTCGAAGGCGATATGTCGGTGTTCTGCCTCAAGCATATAAAACTCCGCCAGATGACGGGGTGTATCACTCTCTTCGGCACGGAAAGTGGGTGATAGGGCGAAAACATCTCCCAACTGCGCCGAGTAAGCTTCCAGATGTAATTGCGATGAGACAGTCAGGTATTTGGGTTCCCGAAAATACAGTTTCTCCTGCTCCTTGGACTTGCTGGGTGGGATGAACCTGGGCAACTCTTTGCTTCGTGGAGTTATGGTAAAGACTTCGCCTGCGCCTTCACAATCGGATGACGTGATCAGGGGAGGATGGACTTGGTAGACAGGTTCGGAACGGTTGTTGAAATGCGCAGACACCGCTGCGGTCAACTGACTGCGAACCCGGACAAGGAGGGATTGGAAGGCGGTGCGCATGCGAAGATGAGGAACGGTGCGCAGAAATTCAGCAGTCATGGACTGCTTCTGAATAGGGTTTTCCTGCGCAAGTCTCAGCATTGAGTGGCATGTATCAAACCCGACGACACTCACCAAAGGGTTGCTTTCTCCTATGGTCTCAATTTCATGAACCAGCAGTTCGTGGCTCTGGCCGGCTCCTTGTGAAGCCACCCATTTTCCGATCAACGAAACATACGCTCCATTGGTGATGCTGCTGTCCATCAGCTCAATGATTCGTGTCTTCTTCCTTGGGCTGCCGACTCACTCTTTTGCTATGTTGGGATGGGGAAAGACAGCCTGCACGCTACCCAGAGTAGACCCATCTGCGACCCGTGCAAAGGCGACATTTTTCTGCTTCCGCACACTGCGTACCAGCCCTACGACCTTGACTATGGCATTGCGCGATGCGGCGTCATATAGCCTGCTGCTATCGACAAGGGTAGCATGGCGCACTGCCCGAAGAGCGGACGAGGTTCCGTCGTTCTTCTCGGCACGGACAGGACGTGTATGGTGGAAGGAGTGTCTGATTGCTTTCGGCTCAAGACTGTGCCTCTGCAGGCATCGGAGACTTCGCGAGATGCATGGCGACTTCTCAAATCTCCATAGCATCCCGCTTTCGACTTGAACTGGTGATATTCGCGGGCACAATTGCAGGTGGGACTTTCTGAGAAGCTTCGCAGCACGCATGGAGAGCAAGTGCAGACAAATCGCGCTAGAATTATTTTCCCCGACGAACAGCCGGAAGCCTCGTCGCCGTCAGCCTCGCGATGTCGAGGCAGTCAAGACCAATGGACTGCTGCATTTGCGAAAAGAAAAGGTATGAACTTGACAGGAGCCGGTTTACGTGACACTATGGATTTCAATATTGACAATGACTTTTGGTATTGGTAGTGCTGGCTGCAAAGCTCACTCCTCGCACGACCTCTCACGAATCACAGATACTAGCCACCAGCTCCAGTCCGTCAGCCCAATCAGGTAGCCGACAGTGATAGAAAGCCTATTCGGCCAGCTGCGACTATCAATTCATAACCCATACCGCCATCCACAAAGTACTCATCCCAAGCAGGAGAGTTCGATGCCAGTAAAATGGCCCACCCAACCAGAAAACTTTGAACATCATGATGTCGTACTCCCCCTCAACGCCGATTGTGATACTGGTATTGGCAGAACAGACGGGCCGAAACACATTGCCCATATTTGAAACAGAAGACACCATGGCTGATGCAAATAATTCAAACTCATCGTCCCAGTACTTGAGCGCCTACAACCCTCAACATCAAACCCTAGCAAACACCCGATCAAGCTTGCTCAAAGCTCGTTTGTCTTCTCGAAAACCCAGCTTTTCACTAGGTATGTCCTGTGGCGGGGCACCGTTCTTTGTTCCTCCGGGACTGGTGCTGCCTTGCCTGTCCACTTCGGCCTCGTGTTGAGGCTTCTCCGCAGGTGGTGCTGATGGTGGCGGAGGTGGCAGGGTCGAGATACTGTGCACTAATGCATGAATTGTAGGAGCCTGACTGGCACTGGTGTGTGCAGATTCAGCCGGCCGTAGTGGAGGCTGCTCGTCAGGCTTCTGCGTAGAACTATTCGGTTGCGATTCGGCTGCTTCGGCCACGGTAGTTAATCGTGGGTCAATCTGTGCCTTCTCGCCCTCTTCCCGGGGTGAAGGAGGCGGAAGTCCAGGGCTGCGGAGAGGAGCCGTTGGAGGCGGCAACGACTGACTTGTACTGTATATCATGGGGGGAGCGGGTGCAGCGGTGGCAGCAGTGGTGGTCGTGGCAGGCGGTGGTGCCGACTCAGACGTGCGAAGCGGCCGTTGATCATATGCAGATGGGGGAGGATGGCTGACGGGGTAAGCGTGAGGTGAGTAGGCTCCCGGTCCTGGTGGTGGATAGTGAATTGGGGGTGGGAGTCCAGCCGGCAGTCCATGTGCAAGGCCATACGGCTGGAGAGCATAGTGGCCTGGTGGGGTATGTATCGGACTGATGGGATAGATGTATGCCCCATGAGGCAGATAACCAGGTGGTAGGTACGGATGAGGATTGCCAGGACTTGGTCGCTGATAGCCAGGAGCGCTGGTGCTCACGACGTAGCTGGGCACCCCTACCATTGGTGAGCGTGTCACAGCTGGCACAGAAGACTGGTCGTTAATCGTCGATTCAGGATACAGTCCTTTGGCGGGTTGAACATGAGCCAGATTCGGATCTGTACTGGGTTGCCGAAGGACTTGGGCCGTAGGATGCGACCGAGAATAATAGCTAATCAGGTGGAGATGCTGGCCCTGGGAAGTAGTGATACTGAATGATTGCTTCATAAGGCCATCAGGCTTATAACGATAACCGTCGGGCCCCTCCTCAGCCTCTCCATTTTGTAGATCGTCGGGATTGCTGTCTGGGGTTTTCGCGCCTTTGTTGGCAGGAGTGACAAATGAATTGCTGCCTCTTTTACCCTCCATCTCTCGATATGTCAGAAAACTGCCAGAGACTCGACTGGCACTCCAACTCTTCCCGTCCGTCCATCTTCTCATTCCTGCCTCCCGTTCATCCCACACAAACACTGATCCAGATCTTATGGACTGTCTTTCTTTTTCTGATAACCTTCGCTGAACTCGGGGTAGGATGCCGAGTCTGCAGGCCTCGAAGAGAATGATGGCATCCGTCGGCGTCCGAACGTGTCCGTTGTATGTCTCCATCGCGCAATTCACACACGCCGAATGGCTCGAGGGTATATGGGCCACCACGGCCAGTCAATGTTGGCTTGTTGTCCACAGTGTGCTCTCACACGCGAGAGTAGGTGAATACAGTCGGCACCAGCGCGAGTCGATAGAGAACGGCTCTTTGTCGTCAGCTAGGGACCCTGCTGCCTCTTATGGACGTGCGCAGTGCAGTTTTATGCAAGTCTTCGTGAAACCTCGAGAGACTGAAGTGTTGTAAGGATATGGTGTTGATGCAGGCACAAATGGGATCGGTCTTTCAGAAGATGGAAGCACGATTATGGGACCCGGATGACGCTCAAAATCGTGCCCTAAGGACTAATCGGTAGTCTGTAGGAGTTGTTCTGTTGGAGAGAAGGTTGAACGGCTGAGAGAGAAAGCGATGGGATCAGGTTCAAGTCGCTGGCAGGGAATACTCCAGGCACAGGGATGGCTATCAGATTGCGCAGTAGGAGAAATGGATTCCAGGGAATGTGTGTGTGAGAGAGAAGGGAGGGAAAGGCAGCGCAGGTGTACTTACTTTTCCTTACAGCACAAAACTAGCCGGAAGGACTCATCATTCCCCAAGGCCACATTGGATGGACAGGCACTCGCGACGAAGAGACGTGGTGGATCCGGACAAGCAGCATCATTCCCACACCAAGCTTGGGCTTATGCTTAAATCAAAGCCGCTGCGCCCACTTAATGGCCTGTGCGTCGCGGCCAAGCTTTGGCAGGGCTGGGCACCATTACTAGGGAGGCAAGGGACCTCGCCGTGACTAACTGGTTGCAGTGTGTGGTGGCACCGAGGGCTTGTAAGTTTCCCTACTAGGCACTTCGGGGGCCTTGGGGCAGCCGATATCGCCCAGGTACCTACAGTACCTACAGTACCTGCAGTACAGTACCTACACAGGTGAGAGTCTGGGCCACGACTCCCGGTAGCTGAGGTGCACAGCGCAGGCCCTTGGTGGTGAGGCCAATTTTGAGCAAGGGACAGGCTCATCTCGCCCTTGCATGCCGGAGATGGGTACACGGTGTCTTGGAGATAAGGTACACGGTGACATAAGTCAAGACTCCAGAGCCGCCCTCCCTCTAGACTTTTGAGGCGCAATCGAGCATAGAGGGCTCGTATCCATTAGTGGGCGGGTCATGCCAAAACTCGCTTACGGAACAGCAGGGAAATTTGAACAAGCTTCCCAGCGTCTTTCTCGGTTCTTGGTGTTCTTGGACACCTTGGACACGTTTCTTGGTGCTCTTGGGACTTCTTGGGCGTCGTGCTCGGCATCGCACCAAGACCAAACAAACCCACATTCCAAGCGCGGCGTAATTGTTTGGAGTCCTGGCCCCAAGAACAGCAATGGAATGCTAGCACCCGTCTTCATTCCTGCCATTGGCGGTCGCCGGAACTTGACACTCCTGGCCTCTGCCGCTTGAGACTGCATATCTTCGACTTCGCTTGGCCTGAGATTTTAGCGGCCCCTTGAATGCTTGGCATACTCAAACACGAAGTAGATTTTTCGGCACCACTGCAGCTGGTCCGGAATCGCGGGTTGTCTGTGCAGCCACTGGCCTGGGATGGAGGCCTCGAGACCCTCCTCGCCTGCCTAGTTCGTCCTCGCCAATATTTGCCCAGAACGCCCGCTTGGCCGCTGGCACCATGTGGTCCAGATGGCCAGAAGCAGGCAGCCGCTTTCTGAGGTTGCACATTGACTTGTCATATTACGATGAGAGCCAGTCCAGATCAGAAATCTCACAGTGCCCGCCGGAAAAACATATGGCCAGCCTCCGAGAGCGCCTCAATTGGCCGTTCAAGGCCACTCCGACGCCAGCGCTCTTGGTCTTTCTTGGTCGTTTCTTGGTCTTCTTGGCAAGTCTCCAGCCCGAGTCGGCTTGGGAACATGAAGTGATGAGGGTTGCGTAACACTTGTGTCTCGGCCTTGGGCCATGTCTGGGTTTGTCTCACGGATCTACAATTCAAGGCAGATCCCTTGTTTTGTGCTCAGCTGTTCGACGTGTCAACTGCGGTTTGTGATCAAAGTGCTCCGTACTCTGGCAAGGTCGTGCCACGCAAGACTACGGCAGTGGCCATGTTCCCAGGCCCCTCCCTTGCTATTCGCTGCCAGTGTCCGGTCAGACATACAGAGCGACAGGCGCTAATGCTTAACAATCTAAGGTTGTTAAGCATGATTCAAGCCACAAACTCAATTTGCAGCGCACGGCCAAGAGCCTCATCCCTGTCGTCGGCTCTTCGGTTTGCTAGGCGCCCGGTCAAGTGACCATGACCGTGAGAACGAAGCCGCCTCCCGCCTGGAATATTGACACCCAATGTAGTCATAAAGTCACGATTGGACATCCAGTGCTGTCTTGCCACGACTCGCCTCAGATCGTTCATTCCTGCACAGGCCTATGCAGCGGTGACTCGACGAGTACATAATCTCATTTGCCCAAGACATGCCAAGGTTCGTGGCTGTCTTGGCCCCAGAGACGCCGAGCGTGTCAATCAACAATGCTGAGAAAGTTCACATTGTCCACTCTGTCTTCATCAAAGCGCTGGGATACTCGGACTCGGCGCTCTCGTCGCCCATCATAGGCATCATCAACACGTACTCGTCGTTCAACCCGTGCCACTCCAACGTGCCGCAGCTCATTGAATCCGTCAAGCGCGGGGTTCTGGCGTCGGGCGGGCTCCCCGTCGATTTCCCGACCATCAGCATCCACGAGAGCTTCGCCAGCCCGACGAGCATGTACCTGCGCAACCTCATGAGCATGGACACGGAGGAGATGATCAAGGCGCAACCCGTCGACGCCGTGGTCATGATCGGCGGGTGCGACAAGACGGTTCCCGCGCAGCTGATGGGCGGCATCAGCGCCAACAAGCCTGTCGTGCCCTTGATCACGGGGCCGATGATGCCCGGCTCCGTTCAAGGGTCGAGAGTGGGCGCGTGTACAGACTGCAGGAGTTACTGGGCAAAGTACCGGGCCGGCGGCATCGACGTCGAGGACATCATGTCGGTGAACGAGGAGCTGGCACCCACCGGCGGGACGTGTGGAGTCATGGGCACGGCGTCGACAATGGCGTGCGTCACCGCCGGACTGGGTCTGCTCGAACTACGGGCAGGGGCGACAGCGGCAGCAGTCAGTTCCGCGAGACTGAGGGTTGCTGAACAAGCCGGGCGAAATGCCGTGGCGATGCTGACCAAGGACCAAATGAAGCCACAGGACCTGCTCACGCGAGAAAGTTTCATCAACGCAATCACCGTGCTCCAGGCCATAGGCGGAAGCACCAACGCGGTGGTGCACTTACTTGCCATCATCAACAGACACCCCAGAGTGGCCGGCACAATCGATCTCAAGACGTTTGACGAGATTGGCAAAAAGACCCCGCTGCTGGTCGATCTCAAACCCAGCGGCGACAACTACATGACCGACTTCCATAACGCTGGCGGGATGCTAGCGTTGCTGCACACCCTGAGACCACTGTTGCATCTCGATGCGAAGACGATAACCGGCCAGACCCTGGGAGAGGTGTTGGAGAGCACCCCGTTCAAGACGTTTCCATACTCGAGACAAATCATCCGCTCACTCGACGACCCTCTCCATCCTGCGTCGAGTCTGGTCGTGCTCTACGGCAACGTGTGTCCCAACGGTGCGGTCATGAAAGCGTCGGCGTCGAAGAATCGCAAACTGCTTCACCACCGAGGATCAGCTTGCGTCTTTGAAGACACGGCTGATCTGGCCCGGCGCATCGACGATCCAGACCTCGAAGTAACGGAAGATTCCGTGCTGGTGCTCAAAAGTATAGGTCCGGTAGGGAATCCAGGCATGCCCGAGGCAGGATTGATCCCGATCCCTCAGAAACTAGGCAGAAAAGGGGTCCTGGACATGCTGCGAATAAGCGACGGTAGAATGAGCGGAACCGCCGGAGGGACCATCTTGTTGCACATTTCACCCGAGTCGGCCGACTTGGATTCTGTTTTTGGGGTGGTGCAGACCGGAGACAAGATTGTATGTGATGTCGAGCGGAGGCTACTGTCTCTCGACGTTGAACAGGACGAAATAGCGAGAAGAATAGCAGAGCGCAAGCAACGAGCTCAGACGGCGACACATGACCGTCCGGAACCGTGGATTGACAGGCACGATCGACGAGGGTACCGAGGTCTGTATGAGAGAGAAGTCAACCAGTCTCACTTGGGTTGTGATTTTGGATTTTTGACAGCAAACGGGGGGCCTGGAGGATCCAAAAATATCGAGTCACGATGATGATCATCGTTCGTCTTTCATGGTCGTCGTCATCAACATCCCACAAGACAGAGACATTCTCTACAACATTGGTGCTCATGTCAACGAGACTTTTCGTATTATGAATGGTGATCAAAACACGAGTCACATCGGTGTCGTCCGTCGTATGCACTCTTTGCATGCATTGTATTGATCCTACGAGGGGATCACCGTGACTGAACGGTGACTTTATTGACTTTAGTGGTGGTCGACTTCTGAGCAATGCACGCGTCACCTCTTTTCCATGAAAGGAAGTCGCTTCATGTTCATATTCATGCTCATGCTCATGCTCATGCTCGAATGAAACATTAGTGTCGCAGGAAGAAGCCACGCACACCAAGGTGGAAAAGAAGAAGACGAAGAAGTGGCATGACACATGTACGGACACCGACAGGAAGCAAAGCAAGAACGATTCCCAGGCACCCTACCTCAGGCAAGGTACCTTAGGTACCTACCCGTAGGTGCTACGTTAGTACTGACTCCTGGGTCTTTGGTTGTTCAGTGACCACACAGAGAGGAGACTCAGAGGAGTCTGGCAGAGTCTAACCATACCAAGTAACCCAGTTGCCTTGTTTGTCGACCTGGGACGAGTTTTGGTCGACCAACATCGCGAAGCTGTTTCCGGTTCAGGAAGTGTGTTTTTGTCTTTCTGTTGCAACTTTGCGAAACAGGTTGATGCAACGTCAACCACTTGACTCCGCCGCTCTGCATCTGCTGGCGGTGCTGGTGCTGGTGCTGGTGGCAGCAGCGAAACTCGTTCGTCCAGTGAGGGAATGTGGAAACTGGGTGGAAAATGACCGGGGTGGGCGACGGGCGGCTGGGGCGCGTATCACTGGGGACCGACCAGGGGGGTCCAGGAAGTGTGTTTTTTCCCGTCTTCCCGGGTCGGCCTGTCTGTCATTGTATCGATACGAGTACCTGACCAGGTACGGCAGTACCTAGGTATGTACATTATCACGTACTCGCACCGAGTGACTCTTCTTTTACGAGTTGCTGTACAACAACAACAACAACAACTACTACTACTACTACTACTACTACTACTACTACTACTACTACTACTACTACTACTACTACTACTACTACTACTACTACTACTACTACTACTACTACTACTACTACTACTACTACTACTACTACTACTACTACTACTAC